>NC_133618.1:508190992-508245992 GCF_048593235.1 Sminthopsis crassicaudata
ATTTCCATGTTGTAAAAGAAAATTTCATGTTGTAAAAAGAAAAAAAAAGAAAAAAGAAATTACCCAAGGACAATAAAGTTTTTAAAAGTATGCTTTGAACTATATTCAGGCTCCATCAGTTCTTTCTCTAGGAATGATCCCGTCAATCCACAGATGGATCTATACTTAATTTTTGCCATGTTTTCCTAACAATTTTTTCCAAATAATGAATTCTTATCCTAAAATTGGGATATGGCTGTGGGCAGGGAGAAATAAGCACGTGCCAGGTGGGTGTGGTACAGTAGGGAACAAGAGCATTTTGGGGATAGCATCTATGGGTAGAGAAGGGTGTCTGAGATTGATCCCCCAGACACAATTCAGAAAATAACAGTACAAAGAACCTAAGAAGTGGAGTACCATTACCTAAAAAGCCTGATTGCAAAAATAAGTGGCTAAAAATAAAACACAACAAAATAAAAATAAAAACAAGCAGGCAAAGGAGGAAAAAAAATAACCATAGATAGCTATTTTGATGTAAAAGAAGGTCTGAGTTCATACTTCGAAGAAGATAGAGAAGTTTTTAAAAATGTCACTTCTATTTAACATCAAAATGATCATAAGCCTAAAAAGAGTTCTTGGAAGAATTTAAAAATAAATTTTATTAATTAAAATTAAATAAGAAATTAATAATTTATTTATTTATTATTTGTTGAGGCAATTAGGGTTAAATGACTTGCCCAGAGTTACACAACTAGGAAGTGTTGTGTCTGAGGTCAGATTTGAACTCAGGTCTTCCTGACTAAAGAATTAGCACTCTACCTATTGCACCACTTTGCTGCCCCTTCTTAATTCTTAATTATTAAATTTAATTAAATTTTTATTGGAAAAATTAAATTAGAAATTTAAATAAGATTTAAAAAATTAGGAAAAAATTAATAAATCTAGAGAAAAAGATAATTGATCTGGAGAGCAGATCAAGGATGGATGATATAAGAACTGTTGGGCTACCTAAAAGTTATGAGCAAAAACAAAACAAAACAAAAAAAGAATCTTGATGCAATATTACAAGAAATTATTAAAGAAAATTACCTTAAAATTCTAGAATAAGAGGGTAAAGTAGAAATAGAAAAAGCTCTCCCATATATCATCTGAAAAAGAATGCAGGAGGAAAATTTACAGCAGTTTCACAGACAAGTTTCAAAACTCCCAGATTAAGAAAAAAATATTACAAGCAACAAGAGGGAAAAAAAAATTAAATAGAGTTAAAATCAGGATAAGACTACAACCTTCTACACTAAAAGATTGTAAGTTTTGAAATGTTATATTTTGAAGAGCAAGGGTTACAACCAAGAATAACTTACTCAGAAAAGTTGAGTATAACCTTGAATGGAAAAAAAAAAATGAACATTTTGATGAACTGAAAATGTTTCAGATATTTGTGAAATGTCAGGACTCAATAGAAAATGCAATATAAAAGATCTAAAAGAAATATAAGAAAAACAGTAAAGACAAATTATAAGTAACTCAAATGATGTCAAATGGTTTACTTCATATATATGAAAATGCTATCAGTAATCTTTTGAAATAAAGATTAGGGGTGATCTGTGTATAATGATGGGGTGATTCTAAAAAAAAACGAAATTGGGTAAGAAAAGGTAAAAAGGAACAATTATTCCATAAAAATGAAGTATGAAAGGAAGATTCAGAGGAAGTAGGTGGGCCTGGACGGCTGATAATGTAGAAACCTTATTGTCGTGGAATCTGGGTTAAAGAGGAAACAATGTGTGCTTCTGGAGGGGGTCGGGGTCGGGGTGGGGGGGTGGAAGTTTTCAAGTTTTCTGAACTTGTAGAGAGGTAAGAGGACTAAGGAATAGAGTAGAAGAACTTTTAGAAGAGTATGAGGATTAAGATTAAGATTCAGGAGGATGGGAGGAAGAGGATAAAGCAGGGTCTCTTAAAGGGGTGGGTAGAATATGGACTAAGTGGATAAGGGGAGAAGATAAATTAGAAGGAAATAGGGTACAAAGAGGGATGAATGGGATAAACTCAACAATAAAAAGCAGAATGGATTAAAAATCAGGATCCAACAATATGGTCTTTATGAGAAACATATTTAAGAAGAAGAGATATACATAGAGTTAAAATGCAGAGTTGGGATTTAAACCCAGGCCCTCTGACTCTAGCAGTCTTTCCTCAGTATCACACTTCTCTCCTATCTCTGACAGTGATCTATTATTACTCTAAACTCGTCTGAGGCATGAGTACATGCCTTCCCCTTCCCTACTATCCCTTAGCCTTCCAAGAGAGAAATCTCAAATTATTTTTATGACTTCATCCTACATATAGTTTTTGGTCACAGACTCATTCCTCTTATGTGCCTTCAGAATAATAGTGACCTACAGTCTTTTAAAAATTTTAATATTTTAGTGAATAAAAATGTGTTTTTTTCTCTTCCTCTCTCCTCCTTTCTCCTCCATTAGAAAAAGAAAGACAAAGAAAATCCTTGCAACAAATATGCAGTAAAGGAAAACAAATTCCCAGATTAGCCATGCCCGCCAAATGTCTCATCTGCACCTTGAGAACATCAATTGTGTCAAGAGGTCCCAAGGAATCATGGAGGGTCATTGTGTTACTGGGAGTTCTTAGGTCTTCCAAAAGTAAGCCTTTATTATAATATTGTGTTTATTGTATGGTATAACTTGTTTTCCTGATTCTCACTTTATTTTGCATCAGTCTTCCTGGATTTTTATCAAACTATCCCCTTCATCACTTCTCATAGCATAATAGTTAGTATTCCATTATATTCACATGCTATAATTTGTTCATTCAATTAGTGGGCAGAAGTGTTTATTACCATGTGCCTGGCACTGTGCTAAGAGCTTTACACATATAATCACATTTGATCCTCACAAAAACCCTCAGAGGGAGGTACTATTATTAACCCCTTTTACAGTTGAAAATTGCGCAAACAGCACTTGAGTGACTTGCCCAAGTTTACACTGCCAGGAACCATCAAAGGCTAAAATGGAACTCCTGACTGAGCCCGAGGCTCTATCCCGAGTGCCATCCAGCTGCTCTTATTGCTGAGAAGGGCTGCGGGGAATATTTTTATATTTCTGGGCCCTTTTACTCTTCCATTTCTTTGGATATAAGTTTGGTAGGGATAATGCGGATCAAGTTTAGTAGCAATAGCTCTAAATAACTTTCCAGAATTACCAGACCAATTCACAGCTCTCCATTTGTCATTTTCCCTTTTTTTGGCTACTTCGCCAATCTGGTCAGTATGAGGTAAACTCAGAATTACTTTAATTATACCCTACATTCTTATACCTGACTTATACAAAGGCTGCCACTCTGACCTAGAAGATAAATCAGGTTACGTGCTGCCACTCTTACATTAGAGATAAGAACACTGAAGTTCAGAAACACCAAACCACTAGTTGGGACACATCAGACCTGAGACCGAACACCTGACCTGAAATTCTATGTGTAAGGGGTTTCCCAGTGACAAAAGTTCAAAATCAGCACAGAAGACAAGACAAAAAGAGATCTGAAAAGGTAAAGAAGAAAGCCTTCATTAGCTTAAAAACAAGTCATTTCTTCATCCTAAAAAGGAGGAGAGGTAGCAACCCCTTATGTGCATGAAGACGTCCCCATAAAGGTTCCTCAAGATTGCATCTACACCTTTATCCCTAGCCACTCATCTATGTAAGATTTCCCCAAATGCGGTGAGAAGTGAGAATGTTAAACGGAAACTAATCACCTTAAAATATCAGGGTAGCTTAAGTAGGAAAGGCGTTTCTGAGGCAGAATGAGTTTTGTCTAAAAGAGACGGAGTCTCCTTCCCTGAAGGTATAGCCTCAGAGAACAAAGGAAGGAAGTTTTACAAACTGAAGGTTGTTTTCCTATCTGAAAGAGAGTTATCCCTGAGCCCAGCACCACCCCGAGCCCAGCCCAGGCAGAGGCTGAGACTACAAGAGACTGCAGCTGCCTGCTAGAGAGGAAACCGGGGGATAGACACGGTACCCGGAGAAAGCCCAAACCACTTCCTGGTCCCAGGCCGTCATCAGCTGCCCAGGGACAAGCCGGTCTGCCTGGTCCCAGCCGGCAGTCACTGCCCAGCAGCTTTATCGGGCAATGGTTGCCCACCAGCAAAGTAACTTGCCCAGGCTCTGACCAGTGGCACGGGTCCTGGTACCCACCATCTGTGAGGGGCCCCCACACGTGCAGAATGACCCATCTGACTCATTCCTAGGGTGCGACATCTCAGCTCAGCTGCCAGCCCAGTGTGGAACTGTTCCCTGCAAACTGCCAGCTGAACAGCTGAGCGATTCATGATGAACTTTCTGGAGAAAAGACTCTGGAGAAAAGACACTGCAGACTTACAGAGTTTTGAGTTGCTTTGTGCCCCTACCTGTGTGCCCCACTACCACTACATTTTAAATATGTTACCATTCTTCTCCACTCCTGGACTCGGGTATATCTGTGTGCCCTGATTTTTATTTTGATGGGGGGAGGAGGGAAACGTTTCAAAATCCTGTCCTTGCTGTGCCATCTGAGTAAATATCTTGGCTACCAAACTAAATGAGTCTATTGGCTAAATAAAGAAAAGCAAAAGGTGGGGGCTCAAGAGCTAGGATTTAGCAAGATAGCTATAAACCTCTGAGAGTTCTGACAGCCACCCTCTGGAGACCCAACCAGCCTGTGCCGAATAAATGGAAGCATTGCACATATGTCTGGGGAAACTTCATCATTCTGAAAAAAAAAATAACCGAGACATTATTTAAGATCAAAATTGGAGCAGATTTGGACACAGAAATACTAAGCTTGCAGTTATCATCCTTTCCATCCAGCTACCTTGCTAACTTTCAGAGCTAATCTTCAACATCAGAAAATTTTTGTTGAGAAATTTCTTTGAATCATCCACCATGCAGAGTCCTTGTTCTTCAAAAATAAATAAATAAATAAATAAATAAATAAATAAATAAATAAATAAATAAATAAAATACATGTGTGTGTGTGTGTGTGTGTGTTTGTGTGTGTGTGTGTGTGTGTGTGTAGTTCCATCTGTACCTAGAAAAATAACATTCCTGAAATATAACCAAATTGCCTGGAGACCACATGAACATTCCATCCCCATTCCCTTTCTTATGCATTGTCCCTATGTACTTTTCATCCACAATCTTATCTTAACTTCCTTTTCTCTTACCTCACTTTCCCCACCTAGACAAACACAAGTACTCAACCTCCCTGCTCTTTTTTCTTAAATCTCACCACTTCTACCCTGTACCCTGCAAGGGAGGGTGAGGAAATCCAGGATATTGTGAGACTCTCACAATGTCCTCGCAACACCCTGAAATGTTCTCAGGCCCTAGTAGTCCTGTTCCTGAACTATGACTCAGTGCTCATGCTTTTATTATCCTTGGTGAGAGGGCTAGGTCTGTGGAGGACTGGAGTGCCAGCTTTCTTGTGAACACTCTGGACTTTGGTTGTGACCCTTCACACAGTAGCAGTACAGCTAACGGGGTGATGTCGTCACCTCCTACCCTTGAAGGGTGGATAAGGGGGAAATAATCACTACCACTGGGTGTGGAGGGGTGATGTGGCCTGGAGGCTCACATCTGCTGTCTGACTCAGGATCCCTGGTTCTGGTGAGAAGACCCTTCACCTGATACTAGCTCTTAAAAAAATAATAATAATAAATGTCTGTAACAAACAGAGGCAGCGTGGTGTACCGGACAGTGAGCTGACCTAAGAACCAGGAAAACTGGGATTCAGCTCCTCGTTTTGACTAAGTTTGCAAACTCTGGGCAAGTCCCTTAACCTCTCAATGGTCTGGTCAATTCTCTGATTCTGCAAATTACAGAGAAAAAAGAGTTTTCTTACTTGACTATTCACTATACCTTATGCAATAAAATCTACCCCCTATTCCCAAAAACATTGAAAAATAAGACATCCAGTTAAACTTCCTCAGCAACCACTTTTTTATATTTTTCCCAATCCCATGTAAAAAATAATTTTTAATATTTGTTTTTAAAATTTTGAGTTCGAATTCTCTACCTCTCCCTGAGATGATACCTAATTTTTATATAACTTATACATGTTCAATCCTGCAAAACATATTTCTATATTATATGTAAAACACAGACCACCGCTTCAAAAAGAAACATAGATTAGTGATACTCTTTGAAAATAAATATCTCACCATGATATCAACAAGAACTATGAGTACTTTTCTTGTTGCTCTTAGAGATAGAGAGCTGGATCTGGAAGTCAGGAAGACCTGACTTCAAATATGGTTTCAGTTATTTACTGTAATCTCCCACCGAGGCTACTGATTGCCAGGGTCGTATGTGCCAATCTTCCCCAATAGACATGGAGACGAGCCGATGTTAAGGTATCAAACAGCCTTTCTTTATTGGTAATCTCAGCAGGGGCTAGCAGGGAGTCTCTCTCTCTCTCTGAGTCCCTGAATCTCTCTGCATCTCTCCGCATCCTTCTCACCCATGGACTCAAAGCTGGTTATTTACACTTACTCTCCTCTGGGAGCCATGCCTAGGCCACGCAGCACTGCGTAGGTGGATCCTCAGAAGGGAGATACCTGGAGTTAGTGGCCTCCCACCTGGAAGGCACAACCTCCTGCCCCTTCTACCTCCTGGGCCACCCCACCAGCTGATACGGCCTACATGGCCAGTCTCAGAAGGAAAGCCTCTCACAGTGTACTAGCTGTGTGCTTCGAGGCAGTAATTGAACTTCTGTCTGCCCGAACTTTCTGAACTGCAAAACGAGGGTATCAATAGCATCTGCCTCCCGGAGCTGTGGTGAAGATAAAGTGATATATATAATGGTTGTGCAGTGAACCTGAAAATACTGAAATGCCAGTCATCTCATCATCATATTATTATGTCATCGTCCTTCTTCTAGACCATCTCCCTTTTCATTTATGTGTAGTCATACATCATCGTCCATAAAATAAGTTCTCTATTATTCACAATAAAGCAAGCAACAGCATTTGCAGAGGGTCAGCCGACATAGTTCAGCTTTATGAACAAGGGAGCTTTCACTGACTCAGATGGATGAACTCCACTTTGATTTTTATTCTCTAAATAAGAAACTCATTCCTAATTAGTACCAGAGCTTTCCTCCTTGGGAGCTATGATACATTGAACTGTTTTAATGGTCTCCTAGAAATCATATATTATATAAGAATCAAGACTAAAACCCAGTACAACAATCCATCAATTTAGAAATCATAACCTATGCAATATAAATTCAGTATAAATTGAGGAAAAAAATTCTTTTCTAATTTTTTCTGTTACTTATTTTACTTGATGAAGTCAAGATTGTTGCACTGATACAATCTGAGATAATAACAATGTGATACAGGTATGGACGCTATAAGATTAAGAAACTTCCATAACCTTCCTCAACTCTCTAAACAATGGGACATGTTGCTTTCTCAGTTTGACAATCAGCTCTGTATTACCACTACTGCCAGCTATGATGCTTAGCATCAGGGTAACCAATTAAATTAGATCATCTGTTTGTAGCAGATGATATTGGGGGTGCAGGAAGTGTGGGGGGGTGAGGAAGGAGAACAAATTTGTTTCCCTAGTCGTTGCAAGTGCAAATAGGAAATGAGCGACCAATTCATGCCCTGGAACATAAGCAGTAGCCACTTTGATTACAGACACTCCATCCCTGGTTCATACTGAAATAGTATGGAAATCTTCAACATTCAGAAAATTTTTGAGGAGTCCATGTTCTTCCAAAAAAAAAAAAATACATTCATATGTGTGTGTGTAGTAGGTTCTGGATGTTGTGAACATGAAATAACATCACAAAGAAGGAAACTGTATTTTAACAATCAAAACGATTAACTTCAGATGTGGGAATTTCCTTGGAGTGTCCTCAGTCAGCTCAGATCAGAATTCATAATAATTTTTAAAAGAGCAATGAAAAAAAGATAAAAAAGCTTTAATCCAGAATTATGTTAGCAAGGTAATAAAAATAAAAGTGGATAACATAAATTATTAATACCACCCCAAAAGTAATGAAGATAATATCCATAACTTGATTTATATACTTTTCAAACTAATAAATGAGGGCCAATCTTTGTACAAATTAAGGACATCCTAGAAGAAGGTTTTAGTAGAGAACACAAAGGCTCTCTAAAGCTATATTCAGCAAGAGATCACATCTTTACCATCTCACAAATGACTGAAAAATGCTGAAAGTATAAGATCCCATCATGCTCATGTCAAGATCATCTGGTATTTCCTAATGACTCTCTGATAGAAAACATCAGTTGAAGCAATCAGTAAATAAAGGAGAAAGATATATCCTGGTCAAAAGTATTCTCCACTATAAAAATGTTATCAGTATTAAAATTGTCATTACCCAGGTGGTTGAAAGAAAGATTGGAATTGAGTTGTGTGTAATTCTAAAAAAACAAAATTGGGTAGGAAAAGGGAAAAGGGAACAATTATAAAAGTAAAGCATAAAAGGAAGAACTAATACAGAGGAAGCAGGTGGAGGTAAAGGGCTGGTAATGTAATCTTACTCTCATCAGGGTTGAAAAGGAAATAATATATACATCTGGAAGTGTATAGAAGTCTTCTGAACATGTAGAAAAGTGAGAAAAGTAGGGAACATAGTAAATGAAGGACTTTTAGAGGAATGTGAGATTAGGGGAGCCAGGAAGAGGATAGGGAAAAAAGAGGAGTGGATGAACTAGGGAGTGGGAGGGTTGGGGGAAAATATAAGGTAATAGGGATGGGGTAAAAAGAGAAGGTGAGAAAGAATAGTGAGTAAAAATAAAAGGGAAATTCACAAATAGTCATTATAACTTTGAATATGAGTGGAAAGTTTATATTAGCTCTTTTTATGGTGGTGAAAAACTGGAAATTGCAGGGATCAGCATCTGTTGAGGAAGGGCTGGTCAAATTGGGTGTGTGTCTGTATGTCTGTGTATGTGTGGTTATGACGGAATGCTACTGTACTATAAGAAATGATAAGCACAATGATCTTAAAAATGTCTGAAAAGACTTGTGTGAAATAATGAAGAGCATTATATACAATAAGAGGACATATGAAGAAAGATGCTATCTGTATTTAAAGAAATAGGTGTATAGAATAATTGTATATATTATATATTATTCATATTCAATTATATATACACATGTATGTATACGTATATATATTTGTGTTCTGATGGCAGCCATCTCTAAGGCGGGGTGGAAGGAGGAAAAAAAAAGGAAGAAAGAAATTTACATGATAACTTTGTTGTATATTTGGAGGGAATAGCAAGTTGCCCATAATAGATTTGCAGTTTCATCTGTAATCATTTTTTTTATTGTACTAGGTTATGAAAGTGCTTGTTTTGTTCTATGAATTGAAAATAAGATAAAAAAAATTTAAAACTATCTCTTACTTTGATGAAGCAGATGCAGCACAGAGCAGGTTGTCAAGATATTCCCTGTGGATGGTGAGATCCTACAGACAATCCTGTCTGTGGATGCTGCTGTATTAATTCAAGAAACCTCAGAGATTGTAAAATATTCTGGAAGAGAATTGAAACCACCCAAAGAAATGTCAGTATAATTGAGGGGAAATGATCCTGTGTAACCTGCAGGTGAGGCTTCCATTCACACTGTTGTACCCTCCCTAAGGCTCAGGGTAGAGGATGGGAGAAAGAAGGGGAAAAACAAAGTAAAAAATACACAGCAGACAACAAAAGAGAACCCATAAGCCATTTAGCCATTCACAGATGCAATACCTGTGACAACTCCTCTTGAGGCAGAAGCCCTGTGGATAACCTCCCTGAACTCACTCTTGAATGATGAATATCGTCATTCACACTCCAGCCCAGGGCTTCTGTACCTCCAGTTACCATTGTTGAAACTGTTCTCCATCCCTCATTGATCATCCCTTCTTACTCAACCTAACCCACCCCACTCCAACCTCCCACTCTAAAGTTACTCCTTTCCTTCCACTGTTCTCTGAAATACCTATTGCACAGGTTAATAACCAAGATTTCATCTTAATTCTTTTCCTATTGTGCTTCCACCATCTTCTTGCACTCAGTGCACCTGCCTCCTGATACAATCTCCCTGGCTACTCTTTCCAGCACTGATGAACTTTCATTTACATGCCCTCCACTCACTGGTCCTGCTAGGACAGAGGGATTAGACTTGTTCCTTTTGCCACTTCCAACCTCTCTCTCTACTTCTACCTTTCAGGAACCTTTCTTCCTTTGAGGTGCATTCAATCGATGTTTATGCTCCAGTCAGAATTCTGAAAGCTACTGTCTGTAGACCTCTAGGGCAGTATCCTTCCTTCCTCAGTGAGTTCAGTCCTTCTTTGTCTCTGCCTCATGCCAGGGGACTTCAACATTGATTCAACATTGACACTCCCTCAAACATCATCACCTCCCATTTTCCTAACAGTCCCTTTTCCACGACCTACTTCTCCCACCTCTCACAGCTATACACAGACTGTCATACCTTTGCTCTTGTCATCACCTACGAATGTTCCACATCCATGTTCATGAACTCTGAAATTCCTTTATTTGAACAAAATTTGTTGTCACTTCACCTCTCCTTCTATCTTGCAGTTCCAAACCTGTTCTTCCATCTACCCCTCAGTTCTTTCCTGGGTCATCCTCCCTGCACTGGATACACTTTCTGACTCAAGGTAAACCAGTTAAATTTTACATTGTCCTAGAGTCCTTCCTTCCTTTATTCCATCAAAGCTTTTATTTTTTGTCCTGCCAAACTTTAATCTTGGATTACTCCTTCCATCTGCAGCCTTTACTCCTACACAATATTTTACTGAAAGAAGCCAGAGAAAATCATGAAATTGCTGAATCCACTATATGTTTATATTATATAATCTCAACTGGGCTCTCACTGCACCACAGAAAACTTCAGTGGAATTAGGGATATGTAATCTCTAATCAATTTACTCTCTCACTCATTGAAGGACTTTTTATAAACCTTTTCATCATTCCTCAAAGCTTCTATAGCTTTCCATCCCCCTCACCCCCAATCATCTCAGTGAAAATCTTGCTACATATTTCACTGAAAAACTTGAGTTTATCCTTAAAGAACTTACTCCTTCCCCCACTCATTTCACAACACTTAATTGTGAAATTCTATTTACCTATTTCACATGCAGAGATGGTCTTTCCCTTTGCCAAGACAAATGTTTCTATATACAGAAATGTTCCATTCTATTCTTTTCTAGCGATTTTTCCCTCTATCACCCTTAATCTCTCAATAATCTTCTATCATGCCCTCTACTGGCTACCTCCTGCCTACAAATTTACCCAGTTCTCCCATATCCTACAACAATTGTCATTTGATTTAACTTTCATGCTCTATTTTCTTATTTCTAACTAAACTGAAGAAGGCCGTCTATAATAGAAGCCTTCACTTCCTTTCTTATTAATTCTGCAGAATGGTTTCCAACTTCAACTGAAACTGCTCTCTCCAAAGTTGGCAATGATGTCTTATTGCCCAATTTGATGGCCTTTTTTCAGCCCTTATCCCTCTCCATCTCTCTTTTGCCTTTGACACTGATTCTCCTCTTCTCGACAGTCTCTTGGGGACAATGTCTCCCAGTTTTGCTCCCACACATCCACATTTCCTTCTCTCTCTCCTTTGCTAGATCTTGATCCATAAATCATGCCGACTGACTATTCTGTCAGACTGTCCTGGGCCTTTGCATTTTAAGCCATTTCTCTAAGTGATCTCATCCCCACTTATGCTTTCAATGACCATTTCTATGAAACCAACTCATTTCTTCTCTAGTTTAATCTCTTTGCTCACCACACTTCTCCCATATCCAATTGCTTATTAGGTTATATTAGAAATGAATATAGGCATCTTCAACTTGACACGCCTAAACTGGACTTATGTCTCAAATTCCCTGCAAATTTCCCCTCCTAATTAGTTCTCGCCCTTGACCCACCATCTCCAGTCTCCAAGCCATTCCACTGGATTTTCCCCAAAACCAAAGTGCTTAATCTTTCCCAACTTCTGATTCTTTAAGATTTGGTTCAAATGCCCCTCTTCCAGCAGGCCTATCTTGGTTCTCCCAAAAGCTAGTGGGTTGTTTTTTTTTTTTTGTTCTTGTTTTTTTTTGTCTCCTTTTCTCCCCCTACCCTCCTACGAGCATTATCTCTCACAAAGCATGTTTGATTTGGGAAGGAATTCCCAAAAAGAGATGACAGATTGAGTGTCTGAAAATGTGATTTTAATTAGTATGTACTACATTCTTTGATTTTGTTCCCTATGCCCACATTTATTTCATAAAGCTCTTTCTATATTTCTTTGTGTCTTCTTTTTTTGAGGACCACAACTGCTTTTATTGGTATAATTTTCCAGATAAGGAAATTTCTTCCATTAATGGGGATCGTGCCCACTTTACAATTCAGAATCTTTTTTTTCCTAAAAAAAAAAATTATTTTATTTAAAGAAATGATAAGAAAAAACAATATAGGAATATAGGAACAAAAGGAATAAAGAACAAAATGAAACAAAACAAAGAGAACATTGTCATGTGCCCAGAACGTGAGGATTCAACATGTATAACAAATACCAGTTCAAGCATGTTCAGTTCAATATTGTATAACAAATATTCCAGATCAAGCACACAAATATTAGAAGAAATTATATTTGTGAGTATTCATCTTTTACTTCCTTGTAAATTGTTCTTTTGTTCTTTGCTATGCACCTCTTTCACTTTATACAAGTTACAATCTTAGGGAGTTTTCTGGGGCATTCAGAAATTACATGACTTAGTCAGGGTCATACAGCTGATGTCAAAAGTGGAGCTCTCACCCAGTTCTTAATGACTCAGGCCTACTTTGTGGACACAATACCCCATTGTCTCTCTTCCTCATACAACTTCTAACAAAGAAATGCACTTTGAGAACAGGTAGGCTGGGTGTTCTTTTGGACCCTTCCAACTCTGATCCTCTGTGATTCTGACCCAAATCCTGACCAGATCACAGTTGATATGCTCCAAGACAGTAGAACCAGTTATACCGATTATCAAAAAGTGGCAGGTCTTGCATTTAGCTGCCCCTCCTTTTTCCTCTGCCCTTCCCCTGAGCACGCTTGGAACTGTTTGCCTGTTTCCTAGAATTCTGCTAGTGATTAAGCCAAAGGTCTGTGGTTGGTTGTGGCAGTGATGTGGCTGGAGAGGTTGCATCTTCCCCCAGCGGCTTGCCAACTATACCCACCTCTCCCTCCATTTTCAGAGAACCTTGCCAAGGAGTAGATGAGTTTGAACTGCTTCTATCTTCTTCTTCTGGCATTTTGCTATCACCTTTCTGGCTGCCCATTTCTCTAAGAAAACTTATTCCCAGGGAATCAGGAACATGTCAGAAGATTCCAGGACCCTAAATCCTCTACTCCCCATGGTGGCTGTGGTGAGTACCCTCAGAAAGGGAAGTCCTGGGCCAAACGTGCTGCCTCTAATATTTGCTGATATTAATTTGATATTTCTAATATTTGCTATGCCACTGACAAGAAGATGCATAGTGGTTAGAAATCAGGAAGACCTAAATAGAAATTCTGCCTCCAAGGCTTACTAGTTCTGTGACCATGGGCAAATAAATCATTTAATGTCCCTCATCCTCATAGTCCTCATTTGTAAAATGGGGATGAGCATAATAAAAACACTTACTTCCCAAGGTTGTTATAAACAAAAGAGATATTATATAGAATATTTTGCAAACCTTAAAGCCCATATAAATATTAACTTGCAGAGCAAATTGGGGGGCCAAATTTAAACTTCGTGGATTCCATCCCCTTCATCACCCTTTTTGTTAGCAGTGCTTCCTGAGGCCCACTTGATTTCATTCTTCAGGATGTCTGGCTCTCTATGTAACCATCCCATGGTGATCATCAGTGATGGTAAGGTCTTTTTTGTATAATTTTCAACATCAACATCTTGGGTGTCAATAAACTTAAATGGCTATGGATGAACTTAATCCAGGTAATCATTACACACACCATTGTGGGCAAGAAGCCCTTTAAAGAATGAAGTAGCCCTCATAGTAAAAGGATGAGAAAATAAAAAATAAGGTAAAATTAAAAAAAATGACAATCCAAGACAAACCATTCAATGTCACAGTAATACAAGTCTATGCTCCAACCACTGATGAGAAAGAGACCAAAGTGGATCAGTTCGATGAAGACCTACATCTTCTAGAAATGTTCTGAATAGGCGAAGGCTTTAGGTAGCTGAGCTCTAGATAGACAGGGATTCTATGAACTTACAGCTCTGCTGTAGCACCAAAGTCTCCTTTTTATTTTCGTAGTCCTGTCTTTTAAGTCCTTACCTCTCCACCCCTCTCACCTTCCTGCCTTGGGCTTCCGGTCTCTGCCCCACTTTTTTTGACCTGGCTCAGCATTCTAAAGCAGAAATCTATTCCTTTGGGGAAGAAATGTATAGCATCAGCTACTTATAGTGCCAGAGTCTCACATGAGACTGAAACCAGGGGACAATAAATCAAGCTGCCCAGAAGATGAATAACCCTGATAGGTTCCCTGTAAAGCATGGAACTAAGTGACAGATATGTTCTCATGAGCCTCTTTGGTAGAGACACCAATGGTTTTTGCTTAAGCCCTGAAACTACTTTTCAGGCTCTCACTTTAGCCTCAAAAATGAGTTTATATAAATGAATTATAATTTTACACAAGATATGCAAGAACATTGCTGGACAGTTCAAAACCTATTGGCTTTTAAATGCCCATAAAATATTTATCTGATACTTCATTTATAGGCTGGAACCTGTGAAGTTTTTATTTTTTTTAATTCCAATCTATCCCATTAAGAGGTATGAAGATAACCAGGATTATTAGAGAGATGTGTCTCCATTGACCTGACCAAAGTCCAGCTCACTGCCCACACCCTCTTTTTTTTTTCTCTCCTGCCTGGAACCCAGCCAGCTCATTTCCTGTTTCTTAGTTGTTCAAAGGAGACTCTTAATACAGTTGTTTCATGCTTGATCAGGGCTAACTTTGGCTCAGAAACAAATTCCAGAACCAAATTATATATATATGTATATTTTTTCCTTTCATTTTTGGCCTATAGAATTTGTCCAAAGTGAATTTACTTCCTGATTTTCAGGCCCATCTTTGATTTTATCAGTTTGCCTAAGAAATCTCCCTGTCTTGATTTAGTCCTTGTAGTTGATTTGTACTGAAAGAATGGGAAGAGAGACCTTAAGGATACAAAAATCAAATGATACTATTTTTCTAATATTTCTCTTATGAGACACATATATTTAAAAAAATACACATTTTATACTTTACATGTGTCCCTTCAAATGGAGGCTCTGAAGCAGATATGGAGGAAGGGATAGGGAGTTGAATACTGAAGCTTAATTTTCCTCATCTATAAATTGGGACGATAATAGCATCAACCTCCCAGTTCTTCTCAAACCTTTAAAGGCCATAAAATGCTAGTAATAATTATCCAGATTGGCTAGGCTATACTCTAGACACCCCAGTCAATGGACAAAGTGATCTCTACTTACCTTTGATGTGACTCTAACCCTTCATTCACATCAGAAGTGTGAGTAGTACTGTTTAAAAGACAAAAATAAATCTGTTTTCCCATCTCTATTCCCTACTGTGGTGACTGAGGGCAGATATTGTATCTCCTTTGTGTCTCCCTGGCACTGTATATACCTACAGATACCTAGTAATTATTACCTGAGAAGGGGAAGGGTCTTTTTAGAAGGACGGCAGAGCCATACTCGAGGGTCAGTCAGATTTGAAGTTCTTCGGTTTTTTTGATTCAGAGATGCAGAATTGGGGAATATGACATGAAAAGGAAGAAGAGCTGATCGATATAATTCTGAAATACAAGGAATTCTCCTGGTGTCAATATACTTCCTGGAGTAAAAGGGTATTTTGGATGCACCGTGGAATTCCTAATACTAGACTAAGAGGTAACAAGGAGGTGCTTTCTTATTCACACCACTAATGAGGCTGAGGAGAAGAGTGAGTCTGGAAAACTTAGCTTGGAGAACATGGGGTCTTGCACCACTTAATAGAACTGATGAGGGTTGGGGTCCCTTTAAGATTCCTTTCTAATTGCCCAACCCATGGCTGATCTTGATTCACAAATCCTGGTCAAAGGCACCCTTTGAATATCTGGGCCCAGCCCCACTATCAGCTCAGCTTCCCCCAGCCCTCACCTGATCTGAGCTAAGTGAAAAGCCCACCAAGAATTTAAGGGTACCGCCCATCATTTGGGTATAAAAGAGGTGAGCCAGAATGCCCTCTTTGCAGGAGCCCTCCCAGCCAACACATGGTATCCTTCCAGCCATATAAGGGTTCCTGCCCGTCTAGCAGCCATTTCTGGCCCTGGCGTCTTTCTAACTGAGCTTTACTTCCAAATTCCTACAATAAACCTTTTATTTATCAATCTAGGTTTTCAGGCCTGTAAATTCATTTTACAGGGATACTGTGCCTCATGGGATTCTCTATGCACCGAGAAATGGGGTTCCCCCTTTCCTTTCCCTCATTAGTTGGTGGTCCTCACAGGGACCCCAAAAATTGTTACCCCAAAAACTAACCTTAACCTTTTCAGATTCTCAGAACCAATTTCGAGCAGCTTCCGGGCAGAATATCTGTGTTCTTACCCTCGTCTCACTCAATTTCTAAAACAGCCAGCACCCAGACCAGGTTTGGGATGCGAGCAAAGTCTCCTTAGAGACTACTTTTCAGGAAAAAAAAGAGTCTCACTCTGTCTCTACAGGCCTCTTCTTCTAGAGACAAAAGGACTTTTTCCAAGGCATTTCTAATCCCTTTATCTCACCAGAAAAGCCTGCCCACAGGCCGGAGACACTCTGCAGAGTGTCTCTTTTTCACCCCTCCCCCCACCACATAGCCATCCCTCTCGGGTCCCAGGGTCCCAGGCCGGCAGTCTCCTTGATCTCTTCTGGGGGAG
Organism: Sminthopsis crassicaudata; assembly: GCF_048593235.1. Taxonomy (NCBI): domain Eukaryota; kingdom Metazoa; phylum Chordata; class Mammalia; order Dasyuromorphia; family Dasyuridae; genus Sminthopsis; species Sminthopsis crassicaudata. The sequence goes on from NC_133618.1 coordinate 508,207,946, forward strand.
ATATCTGTGTTTGAGCCCTCTCACACTCCACCATAGTGGTCAGGCTGTAGCCACGAGGAGACGGTCAATGGATCGGGCGAATTTGGAGATGTGTCTCTACCCAACTGCATGAGCCTTCACCTTTGCCACTGGAGAAGCACTGGGTAAGATAACATCTCTCCCTTCCCCCATCCTCTCTCTTTTCCAACCTCTCCCATATGGCTTAACCTGACATTTAAATGCTCCCATCTTGTCCCCTTCTTGGGCTACAGTGGGGAGATTTGGGGACTCTTTTCAAGATCTCTAGAAACGCCCCTCCCATAGCTTCTACCTGGCTCTTAAAGGAGCCAAAGCTTCCAGCACTCTCAGAGAACTAGCTTGTCCCATACCTTTTAAAATGGGACTCGGTTTCTGCATTAGACCATGCTCTCTAGGCTGGATTTTAAAACTGCCCATTTTCTTTCTAAGCCTCAGGGCATACTTACCTGCTTTCTAAAGCCTAGACAGAATTTAAACTAGCTGCTCAAGCCTTTTTCTCTGTCTCAGCAACTAGCGCACTCTCTATTTCTCTCGTTTGGATGCCCCCTATCCCCCCCTCATACAATTAAAAGATGCCCTTTCTAATTTCTGGTCCTGGCCAGGCTAGAGCTTCATCTTTGTAATTTGGGCTGGGGAACAAAATTCCGAATCCAGGCAAATTAATTGTTAAGAGAGTGAGAATCCTTTCTTTTATCTTTTCCTCATCCTGACTGCAGCAGGAAGAGAATTAAAAAGAAATTGAAACTATTTAAATGCTCCTTAACTACTTTCAATTTGGCGCCTCACTAGACTCTTTCTCTGTTCTGATGTGCAACAGTTCTTTTTTTACTGCCTCAGTTTCCTTAAACTGTCTCTTTCTTGACTGAAATTCTCTGGCTTCAGTCCAGGAAGTCAGGGATATAGAATTAAGAATAGATTCTCCCTCAAGCTGCCTTTTAGAGAAAGGCTACATTAACACCTGAATTCTCTCTCTAATCGCCCAAACGCCCCTACACCCTAATCACTAGAAGATGGGTTGGGGTAGGGTCTTCGACTCACTATTCTACCTTGTATGTAGCCAGACGCAAATGCTAGCTGCCTTCCCCTCCCTCTGTCTCTTCTAACAGAGTTGGGAGGGGCCACAGGGGATTTCTCTTCCGCAGAAAAGGTTCTGAGTGAGATAGGCTGGCTTTCAAATGATCTGTTTTTTTTTAAGACTCGTTAAAACTGGGGGACTTGCATAAAACTGACTATTGTTCTGTATAAGAAAAACTTTTAACTATTGCTGTATAAACCTGTTTGACTATTGCTGCATAAAACTGACTATTGCTGATTCAGGAAATTTACTAGTCTGTTATGTATAATCTGATAATTTCTGTAAATGGGGGGGGAAGGAAACTGAGATTTCAGCTGGTCAGGTAATTGGGAAAAACTGATGTCTTATTTCAGTTCAGACCGAATTGGAAACTATTTTACTCTTTGCTTAAAATTTACTAGACTATGATTGGCTGGCTTATGTTTTAACTTTGAAATCCCTTATTCAGTCTTTGGGATTATCCTTTAGAAACAACCAAAATCAGACACCTGTCCTAGGACTGGCAGTCTCTCTGATCTGTTTCTCCACCCCTGTTACTCCAATTCCTTATTATTTCAGCATTTTGACATCAGAATTCTAATGGTTTGGGGCAGTCTGTCTCTTGGTCTAATTGCATAATTTACTCAGAAATCTCTCCTCCCTAGAGAGAAAGAGAGAGAATGAAGCTCTCAAACTCCATTTTTTGTCTCTCTCTCAGAGCCCCTGACTTGGGGTGCCTTTTCAGGGCAGCAGGACTGCCTTGAGCACTGCTACACAGCAGACGTTGAGTTAAATGCACAAATGACCACAGATCTAAAGACTGTCCATCTCTGGCTGAGATGCCCCCCAACTGCAGAGATTCAAACAGGAGGCATGTGTCTCTCTGAATAAGGAGTGCTGTTCTATGCTAATAATTCTGGGGATATCAGGGAGAAACTGGTCCTTGCCACAAGTCCTTGCATTTTCTAATTTTAATCTGGTTTATTATTGTCCTGATTCAGTTTCCCTAATTATCCTGACTCAGTCTTGCCTCAGTTTCCCTGCCTCTTAGTTCTGCAAAACCTCCCCCAGCCTCTTTATCAGAATACTTGATAAGATCTTATATTTCAGAATAGCAGAATGCCTCTCCCATCCCAAGCTATGGGAATCTCTTATCAAGATGCTGTCTCCACTGATCATGTCATCTCTCTAGAGACCTACTCCAATATTGCTCTTGCCTCTACTAGGTAACAGAAACCCCCTACTCTCTATCAGCGAGGTGGGACAGCTCAATTTCCCGGGACTTGATTGATGCTGTCTGGAGCTCTACGCTCAAGCCAAGCATTGCTCATTAAGACATCATGGTACAGCTCTGGCGAAATAAAAGTTTTTGTCATTATTTCTCTCTCTCTCTTATGGACACCTAAAGGGAATGAAAGCTCTAGAGTTGGCCTGGTTACTGCCTCTCAATAAACTCCACTGAACTAATCTCTCTCCACCCACCTTAACAGGGCTTCCCTGCTGTTAGGACACGCCCAGCAAAGCTAGCCCCTTTGAATGGAAAAGGTTGGGAAAAGAGCAATAATCAAACTTAGCCTGGGCTTCTGTGAATGCCATCCATACTTCGGTAGGATTTATTTCTAAAAGAACTGCTAGTTTCTTAAATTCTCTTATGTGGAATTAGACATTCTGTATATGATTGTATTTGCATTGGGTATTTTAAAACAAACTGATTTATATCTACTTGGATATGAACTCATTGGGACAAATTCCTTGTTATCAACATAAGGTTATGATAAATATTTATGTTCTTGCATTTTTTCCCTCATTAACTGGTTTTAAGATCAGATCAATAGTCAATCGAAATTGTTAATGCAATTCAATTTATGTCATACCTTGCTGTTTCTAGCCTGATTATATGTAATCATTGTATCCTAAATGCTTGGCCAAATGAGCATTTAGCCTGGTCATCTGTCTGCTACTGGACAACTAATAGAGATCTGTAAGACCCAAACTGATTTCTAACACCTGTTGGTTTCCCTTTATCTTAATCTGAGACTCTCAGTTCTCTTCTCAAGGCAACTCCTGCCTCCAGACACTCAGAAAGAAGCAGAGATGCCCTTTTAATGCAAATCTCTTCTAGATTTAAGCCTTAGAAGACCCCAGTCTCTGCCCTGAATTCGAGCAGGAGGAACTGCCTTCTCACCACCATAGAACACCACAAGGGTTGAACTGGCCCCCCAGCGTCCTGCTCCCTGGTAGGAATTTGAGGTCTGGCCCTGTTTCCCTTTTATCTCAGGACAGCCCCAAAACCCCAGGGGCCGGTAAACTGGGTAGGCTATGCTGATGCTTTTCACCCCTCCCCCATAAAGAGTGGGGAAACTAGGAAGGAAAAGATTCAGGATTTTTGCTTATTGAATAACTAGCTCTCTTCAAGAACAGCACAGTTTTTCTAACATTTCCAAGAGCTTAAACTGCATTCTTATCTTGATCTGCAGCTCTGACAACTGGGGATATGCCCATCCCTGGACCCTGCCTTACAGAAGAGCAGTGGTTCATTAAATCTACTAGATATCAAGGCCTCTTGCCTCTCCTGGCTTCTGGTCCACACCCGTTAATCCCAACCCCAGGAGAAATTAGCTTTCCTGGAAATTAAGGGTGAAAGAGCTAGGCTACAAATGATCTTTTTCTCTCAGCATTTTCTTTCTCCTATTTCTCTTTGAGAATTAGATGGGCCATCAGACAAGCAGCCCACAGAAGGGACCTGATGCATTTCTTGCTAAAGGCCCCATTCTCCTGAATGTCACCATCTCCACCCTGGATGACACCCCACTTTTAATCTGTGCCTGAGATCCGTTTTCTCTAGGCTTCACACCTTGGATTCTCAGCTGGCCTTTCAGCCTGGAGAACAGTGACTGGGGACAACTGACTGGGACACCTCCTCGATGCCCTGCTGCCATCCCTACACCTCACGCCTCACATCCTGGCATGGAACCCCAAATCTCTACGACCCTTGTCAGCTCAAAGCAGTTAAAGAGGAGATTGATGCCCCTTTTCCCACATGCATCTGGAGGCGATGGTTTGAGGGGGGAACAAGATGAGGGGACCCCGCTACTCTGAAGATCTTTGGAGAAAATCTTCAACGTTTCCTTAATGAAGGACACTGCCCCAAATTTTCATTTTTCTTAAATGAATTTAAGTCTCAACTGTTTAAGGGGGGAACTGGTGGGGGTTGAGGTCCCTTTAAGATTCCTTTCTAATTGCCCAACCCATGGCTGACCTTGATTCACAAATCCTGGTCAAAAGCACCCTTTGAATATCCGGGCCCAGCCCCACTATCAGCTCAGCTTCCCCCAGCCCTCACCTGATCTGAGCTAACTGAAAAGCCTGCTGAGAACTTAGGGGTACCGCCCATCATCTTTTGAGTATAAAAGAGGTGAGCCGGAACTCCCTCTTTGCAGGAGCCCTCCCAGCCAACACATGGTATCCTTCCAGCCATGTAGGGGTTCCTGCCCGCCCTGCGGCCACCTCTGGCCCTGGTGTCTTTCTAACTGAGCTTTACTTCCAAATTTCTACAATAAACCTTTTATTTATCAATCTAGGTTTTCGGGCCTGTAAATTCATTTTACAGGGGACACTGCGCCTCATGGGATCATCTTACTATCTATGCACCAACAAATGGGGTTCCCCCTTTCCTTTCCCTCATTAGAACTCCATTCAAGTATTGGGATTGAAGTTTGTCCCAACCCTAAGCCAAGGTAAGACAACACTTCAATATATCTTTGGGAAATTCTGGTCATGGGTGAGGAACACAAAATCAGAAAAGTTGAAGGAAAAATAAAAATTGATACAATTAATTTTTAAACCTACTTACCTATCAAAATCTTTTTTTTTTTTTTTTTTTTTTAATGAATCCTTAACACAGTATCTTGAATGGACAAGTTTGTTTTGTTTTCTTTAATTGTAATATATTATTATTTTAGAATCATAAAGACATATTATATGGCTATTTCTTCACTGATGAGGCGCTAGAATTGGACTCATACAAATTTGAGTTCAAATCTTATCTTTGATTAGATGCTAATCCTGGGAAACTTTGGGAACTATACTAGTCTTTAACTTCTTTGTTAATAGCCACTAGTCCCTGAGATGTTAAGAGGAAATGTCCACATTGCAGAAATCACAAACCCTTGATGTGTTATCCCTATTTTTGTGGTGCGGGCTTTCCCGGGTAGGGCACATTTTCTCCAATGGTATTTTTTCCCCAAGCACAATGAAGCACAATTGAGGATGACTTATACACCCTTGGTTCTCAGCCTGTAGGCCCTGGACTCTTGGGGACCTTTAGAGTTAAAAGCAAGTGGCCCACCAAATTGTAAACCATTGTGATAAATAAACATACATTCTGCACACTAAAGACTCAAACATATATGCCACATTATTTTCTAATTTCTAATGTAGATAGGAGCTATGATTAATAAAATAAAAGCTCCCTAAAAACTTCCTAATATCATAAGATTTTAAATATTTATTTTCTCAAACAATATGTCAATCGCATAACTGCTATCATTTGACATTTTTTGATATTAAAAAAAGGTTTTTATGCTTGGTTCTCATAGCAAAAAAGTTACTCCAAAGTGATCTCCAAAGTGGAGTATGTGTGACCATTGGGGAAGAAAATATTAGAAGTTCTATTTTAAATGTCTTATCTTAAAATAAGAATAAAAATTAAGTTTTACTAAGTCTTCTACATGGATTGTCACTGGCACGCTCACTTAATTCTTATGTTAAGCAATTATAGTCATTTTTTTTTAAATGGTAGGTGATGTATCTTGAGGGAAAAAATTTTTGAGTTTTTGGCCTATTATGTATTAAAGTTTGTGCCCAATACACCTTTACCTAAAGCATAGAAAAAAATAGCTACAACAGGAAAAATAGTAACAAAAGAGCCATATCCCTCTGGCTTTGTGTCAACTCAGGTGGGGGAAGTGGACCACTTATTGGTGTTCTCTCCAGTTAGAACTTTATAGCACGCACTGATTCCTCATTTAAAGCAAGTCAGGCAGGGACAAGAAATAACACTAAGTTTGTTTGCCTTTTGTATGCATGCTCAGCTCCAACTGGGAACCCCAGTGAAAAGCTTTTCTTCATAGTAAGGTAAGTAGAAAGGAAACAGTCAGAGAATACTTGTACTTGCTCCAGAATCCATGGGGGATTTTTGCCAAGCAGAGCACGCCCATAAGGGATTTCACTGGCCACTTCCATTATACAACATTGGTAGATGAGGCAAGAATAATTAGCATCATAATTTAATAAGCATAGCCCACAATGTTCTCCTTCAATTTAGATTTAAGTGTTTTTTATAAGGTATCTTTTTTTAGCTATGAAACATTAAACCAGATATGAAAGTAAGTTAGAGGAAATGTGGAAGTCAGAAAGATCTGGTTTTATGTTCTACCTTTGTCATATACTGGCTGTGTGATCCTGAATAAATCACTTTGCTTCTCAGTGCTCTAAGCAATTCTCCAAAAGTAAAAGTGGCAGAGGTGCCAGTATGTACTGGTGGAGTTTTTCCTTGTACATATCTTATCAAAATAAGAAAAAAAAATGACCAAACAGAACCACAAAGTGTTAAACCAAGATTGAAAAAAATAATGAATCAGATTTGATGACATTAGACCCCCCCCCAAAAAAAAAGTTTTCTGCACCATTTATAAATATAAACCGGTGACATTATATTCCCTGACCTTTTATGGACTGCAGATCCACACAAATATTCTTTTCCACAGAATTACAGAATCTCAATTAAGAAAAACCATCAGAAGCAATTTAGAACAGTCAAACGAGAGTTCAGCCTTCACTTGAAGAACATGAGAGAGCTCCCTAATATCTCCAGAGGCAGCCCACTGGACTTTCAAAGAACTCTACTTGTTGGGAAGTTTCTCCTTACATTGAGTCCAATTTGTCTTTCCAACTTCCAACCTCTGTTCTTAGTTTTGTCCTTAGGGTCTTCTACCTGATAGCCTGCCTGAAATTCCCATCATTACAATCATTCCTTTGGACAAAAGTATCACCTCCAGAAGAGCTTAGTATAAAGTACTTTTTTTTTTTTTCCTTTCTGAAGCTGTGGTTAAGTGACTTGCCCAGGGTCACACAGCTAGGAAGTGTTAAGTGTCTGAGACTAGATTTGAACTCGGGTCCTCCTGATTTCAAGGCTGGTGCTCTATCCACTGCACCACCTAGCTGCCTCTAGTATGAAATACTTATAAAGTAGAAGTTTAAGAACTGATCCCATGAGCATCCATTCCCATATGAAAACAAATAAATTTATGTCCTTTCTTCAGAGATATGAGCATAAATTAGGGGAAAGAGGTTCTGGGGGGAAAACAGATAGAGAGGCCCGGTTTTGCTGTAGCAGCTTTTTTCAAAAGTGCTAAACGTTTTGTGTCCTGGACCTCTTTGTCAATCTGGTAAAACCTACAGACACATTTTCAGAGAAAAAAATTTTTTTTTAAATATTTGAAAGAAATACTAAATTTCAGCTAGAGGTCAGTGAAAATAAAGATGTAATTTTTTTTTTTTTACATCTAAATTTATGATCTTTTTGATCAATATAGGGATAGAGTTTATGAACTCTTAATCATCTTGCTCTAGGGCCTACTCTGCTTATGAACTGCACAAAAGGCTCAAAGTACTTTCTAAGGTCCTCAATTAGCTTACTTTATACTCAAAATAGGCTAGCACTGTACAAAGCACAGCATCCTAGACTTCTGAAAGGGTCCAATGCACCTTCCCTCACAAAACCTCTATGGGAGGAGAGCAACTTTCAGGGTGTTATGGATGTGATTTACCAAAACAAACCTCAGACCTACTATGTAACAAGCATCCTGCTGGGTACTAAGGATATAAAAACAAAAAATTCCTTTCAATTCCTACCACTCCTTGGCATCTAGCACAGATATTGTCTTGTAAGACTAGTCAAATAAGGGAATATAACAGGACCTCTTCTCAGTCTGGCACTTAGTGGATACTTAATAATGCTTATTGATAGATTGATTCACCAGAGTTTGTGTGGGATCTGTACTGCTGCTATCCTGGTGTTCTTTGCAGTAATCCTAGGTTTGTGCTCAGCATGGCATGGTAAGAGAGAGGTCTGTTCCCTCCATCACTGTCTCCCCTCTCCCACAATCGAATTTGCCCTAGACATAAGAATTCTACTTGAGTCTCTGGTTCTGTGTGCAGATTTTACTTTCTCATATAAACTCACTTAGTTTCGGCTATGTTTTATATACTTTCTGGCTAATTTCTGAATGAAAAAATGAATGCTAAAGAAATATCACGAGTGGAATTCTAATAAAGACTTTCACTCCTTTCTTATCTTATTCAGTGAAGAAAAAGAAAACTTCCATGTATTCCCAAATTTTGGTGCTATCCTTACTACCTGAATATGTGGATCTTTTTTTTCCTCAGCTTGGAAAACTAAAAGTTTTAAAACTAGAAAAAGTATAAAAGATATCTTGTCCAAACTATTTTACAGATGAAGAAACAAATTTAGAGAGATCAAGTGACTTACTCAAGTCTCATTAGTAGCATTTACCAAAAAACTGGTAGCATTACCAAATTTATAACTCAAATTAGCCCTGTCTGAGCTCCTAGATACAGTCACCATCCATATTATTTAATTCAAAAAAGCTGAGTCTGCTTGTACCATCCTCCAGGGCAAGGTCTTACTTCCAAGGCCACCCAGCTTATGCAAGTAGGAGGAAAAACTGGATATCTTCTTATGACTTCTTTTTCCTTCCTCATAATCATAATAGCCGCTGATATTTAGAGTGTAATTGGATTTCAAACTTGTGACAACCCTATACCGTAAGAAGCAGGGTGAGGAAGTGAAAAGCATGTTAAGATTTGAAATTGGATGAATTACATTCAAATACCTAAGTGATTCTAAATAATTCAATTAATTTCACTGGACATCAGTTTCTTTATCTGTAAACTGAGACGGGCTAGACAGCTTCTAAGGGGTCTTACCTAGCTAGGTAGCACAGTGATGCTGCTTGCCTCAGTTTCCTCAATTGTAAAATGGGAATAATAATAGCACCTATCTCCCAAATGAGATACTTGTAAAGTGCTTGGCACAGTGCGGACACACAGCCACTGTATAAACGCTGTTAGTATTTTAGATCTAAATCTAAGCTCTCAAGTACTATAAGTATTATAAGTTATCATGTCCATTTTACAGTTAAGAAGAGTGAAATTCAAGGGAAGTTAACTGATTTGCCTCTGGTCACATCAGAGCCAGGATTTAAACCTAGGCCTTACTTCATGATGACCACACCATGCTATTTAATTATTTGCTAACATTTATAGCAGTACCCACATTTTTCACAAGGCTGGCTCAGTCTTATCACTGATATATCTTAAGCATTAATTTTCATGAACACTTATTTGCTACACATTCAGTCTTGTTTCTTATAGGGTATGGGTTTGGGGGCTTATCAGTATGGTTGCATGCATCCAGTAAGGATCTGATTTTGCTCTAATGATTGCTTCCCCATTCATTCTTGCCCCAGCTGTATCTTTTCCCTAAACAGCCTATTCACTGGGTTCCTTAGGGTTTATATGCCAACTCAGCATTAATTACCTTCTCTAGCAAGAAATCATGTGTTCTACACCTTCCCTTGGTTTAAAAAAAAAAAAAAAAAAAAAAAAAAAAAAAAAGCTCCTGAATCTTAGAAGTTTGTGGGTACAGATTATCCTTAATAATAGGGGCTCTGCCTTCTGACAGCACCACAAGCCATTGACCTTTGAGACAGAACACTCACTCCCTGGCTTGAGTCAGTGTGAAAGGGGGAATTGGCTTATTGAGTCAGGCTGAGAAAGTCAGGTTGCCTTGATTTAATGGTCTAAGCATTTAGGAGAGAGAAGGGACATAGGTATTGATGGGAGCATGAAATTGTGTTCCCTTTAATCTATAAAATTATCACTCTGAAATTCTATCCCCTTTGATTCCTGGCATCCCAGACTCCAGAGATTCTATGAGAGAGAGCAAATCCTCCTGGCTGGCCTTTTCTAAGGCAAATTACCCCACTGATACCCTTTTCAGGAAATTCCAAATTCCAGAAGCCTTCAAAAGTGATTTCCCATTCAATTGGAGATCTAGGCCTGGGGATTTTGGTTCTCTTTTCAATCTGAAAGCAGAGCCTCAAGATTCCTTATTAAAGGGCAATTTTAAACTCACTTCTTTTTAGAATGTTCAAAGCAGGACTATGCCTTGTCCCTTGGTATAGCTGCCAGGACCTTGTCTGCTGAGAAGACATTCTCTTGTCAGTGCCAGCCTCCATTTTTCCTAATAGGACTTTGCCACTATAAAGTCACTACAAAGCTGACTTCTCATCCAACAATAAACTTCCATTTATTATTTTTGGCCACTTTTGCCACCTAAAACTCTTCGGGTTCATGAATTCTTTCACAAAGGACCTGTGCCAACCAAAAGAGAATTTTCACAACTCTCTGACTGCCACTAGAACCCCATCAATATGACCTTCACTTATAATATAGCCTAGGTTTTGGGATTCTTAACCTGGGATTTGTGAACAGATTTCAAGAGGTCTGTGAACTTAAGATGGAAAAAACTAACTGAAATTTAACACTTCTTTAATTTTTGAATGAAGGCAACAAATCATTATTCTAGAAAGGTGTCCCTAGGTTTCATCAGACTATCTGAAGAGTCCATGACATTAAAGGTGGTTAAGAACTATTGACTGTAGGTGTTGTTTCCACTTGAGCCTGGCTCAGACTTAAGGAAGAGTGCTAGTATAGATGCAAGACTTGGTGACAGCTTCTTATGTGAAGTTTTGATTAAGAAACCTAACATTGCTCAGAGTGGTGAAAATGTTGTATGTAAAACCTATACAGTACTTAACTAGGAAGCTCTGCCATTAGTATTTTATCTCTTTGTCCCAAGGATAAACTGGGCTTATATTTTATTGGTCTCCCAAACCCAATATTATAGATTTAGAGCTGGAAGGGACACCAGAGGTCATTTACATAGTATCTTGTACTGTTCCTTGTTGTCTCATGTGAAATAATCTTTTCCATTCAGCATATAATCTCTTTAGGGAAAAGAGCATTATATATTATTTCCCTTCCCTATGAAGATGTTCAGTGAATACCTATGATTCATTGAATAGTAATACTAGATTATATTAGTAATACTAGGAACATTTTGATAAATGTTGTTAAATATATTTCATTATTTTTTTAATATATAAAGGATTGAATGCAGAAAAAGTGGGAAAGAAGGAAGAATGGAAGGAAGTTTATTTTATTAATTTTGAATATATATGGGATCTAAATATAGAAAGAAAAAGTGGGAAAGAAGAATGGAAGGAAGCACCTTGTGGTTAAAGCCACCCCAAAATGAGTCCAGGCTTTTTATGAACCCAGAACCTTTTCTGAGAAGAGACACCCCTACCCATCTCAGTAATAGAGTAGAGTGGAGATAACTGAATTTAGAGTGAGGTTTTGTTGTTTGGTCATGTGGGACTTCATGATCATATCTGGGGTTTTTTTTGACAAAGACACTGGAGTGGTTTGTCTTTTCTACTCTAGTTCATTTTACAGCTGAGGAAGCTGAGGCAAACAGGGTTAAGGTAACACACTTTTAAGTGTCTGAGGGCAGATTTGAACTGGGTATTTTGACTCCACACCCTTAGAGCTGTATCCACGTGCCCATCTAGCTACCCTGAAGTGAGCTAGACTGACTTAAATCTTTGCCCCATATTTACTTACTACATGAAGTCTGGCTCCAATTTCTTCAATTGTACAATAAAGACCATTTTTACTGTGAGGTCCTCTCCAGCATTAAATCTATGATTAGGAAAGACTTTCCCAATCAATCAGCAAACCTCCAGGGAACTTCAGGCATTTCACTATGCTCTAGAGAAGAATGAAATAATTCCTAGCCTCAAGTTTAGTCTATTAGGGAAAGACATGCATATAAAAACATATAGACCAAATCTACTTAAAGTTAACACAAATTATTGCAAAATAGTAAATGAATTACAAGGAAGTTTGAGAGTTACTAATCATTGGGGGGGAGGGGTTATGGGCCAGAATTTGAAACAAGGTGCTAAGTCAGTGGAATTGATAGGGACAATAATTATCTAATTATGGTTCAGTATGATTGATCTGACCCTACAAGGAGATATTATGGGCCAGAACTTGAAATAAGGTACTAAGTAGAATTGAGGAGACAATGGTTAAATCTAGTTTAGCATTGATTTAATCCTGCAACAAATAATGGTTTCCTAGTGATATAATGATTGGTTTATACTCAGTGTGGAGCATATGAGCAGGAAGCTCTCAGATTCAGTCTGGGCGATTCAGAAGCCAGAGAAGGCAGGCGGAAGCTCAAGGTCTCGGAACCAAGCCTCCAGAAGGCCTCCAAGAAAGCTAGCCAAAGCTCCAAGAAAAGAGACAAGACTTTGAAAGAGACAATAAAGAATTTGGACTTTAACACCTGGCTGCACTTGTGGTGATTACTGAAACTAAGGCTGCCCCAGAGACCCCAAAAAAACCCCAACAGAGAACATTGCATTTAGAGAAGAGTATTACAGGGCGAGGGCAGGATAACTATGATACCATTTATTTTAAAAAGTGCTTTTAGTGGCAAACCATCACCCAGAACATTTTCCACTCCTCACCCCAAGGACAGACTAGACTAGCTTAAGGGGGTTAACGCATCCAAGGGTCAGGTCAGTTACTAACTTTAAATCAATTTCTCCAGCAGACCCGCACAAGCAGCACAGAATTGATTCCTGGGACAAAGTGAAGAGCAACAGTAGCACTAGAATAAGCAAATGAAATTCAAATTTCCCATAAGTAACGTTACACCCCACATCCCACCTTCTCCCTCGCAACTGGACTATTCTTTTAAGTGTGGAGAAAGCCAAAGGAATACCGTCCAGAGTTTCTTTTAGCTTCGGCTTTTGTTGTTTTTGTAACTGGTCATTTTACCACCTTTTATTTTCTAAACACTTCCACTCCCCCCCCCCCCCCAGGCCTGCTGCGGAAGAGCAGCGTCGCCCAGGTGTTCATTTTCACCTCCGAGGGGCAGGGGGCTTTTAGCAGTTGTGGCAAGAGTAGAGAGTGCCGGGAGGAGAAGAGAGAATGCACGTCCGAGCTCTCGGGACGGGAGGGCACTGGCCGCTTGCACAGCGGGTGGAAGGAGTCAGTGGACAGCGGGGAGAGTAGGTGGGAGAAGCCAGAGTTAGAGAAAGGGAATACGTTATGACCGGCAAGGAACACATGGAAGGAAGGAAGACCAGCCTAGGTCAGCGGAGGGCCGAAGAGGCCGAGCTGGGTGGCGGGGCGCGGAGGAGCGGGGTGGTGCTTGGGGGTGGGGAGGGCTGGGCGGGGCGCTAGGCTGCACCTTGCCTATTCTTTCGCCCGCTCCCTCTCTCCACCCCAGGGGCCGCCTGCGCCCGCCCCTCCCTGCCCCTCCTCCCATGCAATAAGGGGAGCGGAGGGGGGTGGGGGGAGGGGTAGCCGCGCGGCAGCACCTAAGAAGAGCAGAGCCGGGCCGGCCGTCGGGGGTGGGGGCAGAAGATCCGGAACATCCCCGGCCCGGGCTGTAGCGCGCGGGGCGCTCCCCCTGGAGAGCGGGGAGAAGGGGGGGCCCCCGCCGACGCCCCCAGGCCGGCACACCTGGCTCCCCGGCGCTCCAGCCGCGCGCGCGTTTTCTGGAGCGCTTCAGCCCGTCGGGCCGGCCCGGAGCCGAAGCCAGGATGACCTGCCTGGACCCGTGGGTTCTGTTGCTGCTGCTGCTGCTGCCGCTGCTCCTACTGTTCCGAACTACCAACTTCTATTTCAAGATCTGCTTCTACTGCGTGCTATGCGTGGTGGCCTCCGTGGTGGCCTCCGTGGTCTGTTTCCTGCGCCATGGGGGCCGCACCGTGCGCAACATGAGGCAAGCGGGGCGCCGGGCTGCGCGGGGGTCGGGGTCCGGGCGCCGGGCTGCGTGGGGGTCGGGGGTCCGGGAGTCGCGCCGCGGCGGGCGCACCCGGGCAGCAGCTTCCCAGGCGACTCCTTCCGCTTTTCTAACTTTCTATTTTCCCTTTCCCTTCTTCCTGCTCCGCCTGCCCCGGCTTCCTGGCAACTCCTCGCCTGAACAACTTGGGAGCTGGGAGGGAACCACGCCGAATCCCGAGCCCGCTTCCTTCTCTTGCCGACTGCAAACTTTCCCCTTCACTCTGTGGTTCCCCGTTCGGGAGGGGTCGGGAGAGAGCGGCGTCATAATGCCCCGCTCCCCTCCGGGCCGCCTCCTGTAGGACCTTCAGATAGCTTCCCTCTTCCCCCTGTCCCGCACGCTCTGGGGGCCGGAGGCGGGGGAGCGTGGGGAGGGAAGGGAGAGCTTCCTCCCGCAGCCCAACTAGAGAAAGTGGAGAGCAGGGTGCCCCTGGGAACTAGAAATGAGCATGGACTACCTGGGCCCTTAGAGCCGGAGCCTGGGGGGCAGCTTCCCGGCCCGGGTATAGGCGTTAGAAATTGCAGGGGAGCCGCCTTTCTTTTCACCGAGGAGGAGACGGGGGATCCCTCAATGGAAGTTATGCTTGAAATGAGTCAGTTGCGCGGGATCACTAAAGCTCCTAAGAGCAGACCTTGAGTGCTGAGAAAGAAAACTAAGCACAAAGCTAGTTCTATGACACAGCTTAGGAGAAGGCTCCTAATTGTGGTCAGGAACCTGGAGTAGTCTTGTTTCTCCTCCCTTTTTCCTGGGAATTGGGTTGGGATGAAGCAATGGGCGTCATTCACCATCCCCAACTCCCCCTCCCCCCACCTGTGGGAAGGCTTGTCAATTTCTGTATTCGATGTTCATGAAGCATTTTACAGAGTACATCATCGGGGAGGGGGGGGGTCTAGGGAAACTTGGTAGCTTCCAAGTTCAGTGAAGGGAGTGGGACTGCAATTATCCTCCTGCTAGGGTTTTTCGGAATAGATTTAGGCTGGCTTACGGGGGCTCGGTTCTGTTCCGTAGCCCAGGTGCCACACCCATCCCGAATCGGGCATCACCTGAGATCGGTAAATCTTGTCAGAGCCAATGGGCGATCTGCCCTCATCCTGCAGGCTAGGTGGAGCCGAGGCTTCTGAAAGAGACTGGAGAGTGTGGTGCCCTTTTTTTTTTTTAATGGAAATTCTTTCTTGTTGTCTCTTTGGCTTAAAAAAAAAAAAGTCTTAGTGTTTGTTTTGCTATCTTTCCTTCTTTGTTCTCCTGGGGTGGTTTTGGGCTCTTTGCAAACCCTTAAAGTGATGTACTGGAGCCAGTTGTTAAATCCTTTTAAAATCATCCTTGACTTTGGTTCTACAATCTGCCCGAGGGGAGGTGGGCGTGGGTGAGTATGCTTCTGACTCGAGGCAGTTGCTGGGCTGGGCAAATAGTATCCGTGGGATCTTGAGTTTTTACCTCCGAAACCCTGGAATCTAATTAACCAACCTCCTAATTTGACAGATGAGGAAACTGATCCCAGAGGAGCCCTAGGTAACTTGCTCAGTCATATAGAGGCATACACAGCCCAGTTCCCTCTTTTACAGAGACAGCTGAAATTGTCCCGTGGATCCAATTGTCAACATTTCCATTTACACCTCAGAAATTGACAAATGCTACAAATGTGGGCTTGATATGTTTTATTGTATAGGCAAATGATGTAGAAGTCAAATAGAAACAGAAAACCACAAACTAACATCTTTGTTTTATTACACTTTTAATTACTTTGTTAAACATTTCCCAGTTTCACTTTAATCTGCTTCTGACAGGTTTTTGTTTTTGATGTTTTTAGGGCAGTAGTTGGTCCCTTCTGATATAGACTTAAGAAAGTGATGGGGAAAAGTCTAATACAAAATAAGTTTCTTGGACTCTTTTTTTCTCTTCAGGGAACCAGTTAAACATTTCTTTGTATACCTCAGCCCAAGAGGGTGAAGCAATTTGACTTTAGTCAGATAGATCATTGAAGGGATTTTAGAGGTTATCTAGAGTCAAGAAGTAAAAGCTACTAGAACCCAAAATCTAACCCTCTGTCACCTCACTTCACCTCATGGATTATAACTTTAGCCAGAGTTCCAGTAAAGAACAGCTTACGTTGTTTTTCATGTTGTTTTCAGCTGGTCGGACATAGATATGAAAATTGTTTTCACTGCCACATAGATGGGGAAACCGTACGGAGGACTAGAGAGAGAGGGAGAGGGACTACGTGGTCACCTGCAGTGAGTGGACGAGCTGGCCTCCTGATCCTCAGTGATTTTTTTTTTTCCCCCCAACTATACTTGACTGTTTAAGTTTAGCTAGGATCTTTTTGTCCTGAGTCCTGAAGGTTTCAGTGAGTGTAAGCATTCACACTTCCACTCAGCAGCCCTGTGGGAATAGATCTTGTGACCCCCCTCCAGAGCGCCGAAGGAAAAAAAAGGAATGCTGTTGGGAGACAGATTCTGCCTTAGGCATCCTCTGTAGAGCTTCTGTTCTGAAAGATATTCTCGAGTAATTGAGTGAAAAGGGTTCCCATTTCACCAGGACAGATAGGGCCAGCCCTGTATTGGACCCAGGCCCTTTTGGCTCTGACAGACTGTTGCACCAATGTTATTGGCTGTTCAGAGGGCAAATAGCTCAGCAAACATTTGGTAAGTACTAACTTTTAGTTAGTACTATCTTTTGTCCTTTTATTTTAAAAATCCCCAGTATTTAACACAGTGTCAAGCCTATGATTGGGGATTGGGAAGAATATGTGTTTATTAATCACATAATAGTGCCAGGCGCCGTAGCTAAGTAAGTGCTTTACAAATATCTCATTTGATCTCACAACGATCTTTTGAGAGAGGAGCTATTATCCCCATTTTATAGCTAAGGAAATTGAGGCAGACATTAGTTAGATATAAGATGGGGCTACATTTGAACTTGAACATTTTTTTGACTCTGGGCCCAGGGCTCTATCCATTATACCACCTAGCTTCATAAATAAGTGCTTAATAAATGTCAACTAGACTGTGTGCAAATCCCTGTTAATGCCATTTAACAAGCAGAACCAAATGCTTTTCTCTTTTTAAATAACTGAAATTGAACAAGTATCCCTCCTTATAGTCTGGTAAGCCTGGGATAAGTCTGGCCTAGTTGGTACCAGTCAAGTCCATTGCAAGGATGACTGTTGCTCAACGTGAATGATACCAAAAGTAGATTGAATTTAAGTTATCTCTTAACCAAATGGTTTAAGCTTTCCCTTATTCTGTTTGATTTGGGGGGGGGGGGAGAAGGGCACACTGGAATTTGAAACTGTTTTCTTAAGCATTGACCTGTGATCTGTATAGTGGGGAAAGGGGTGGGGAAAGTTATGGCTTTGGGAGGCCCAGGGTATTTCAGGATATGGCCACACTTTTGCACTTGGGGTAATTCTATTCAATTCTTTATTTAAAATTCAAATATCTATTATTTGTATGGCTTTATACTGGGCTCCTACGTAGTCAAAATAATTTAACTGTTCCTGCCCTCGGGGATCTTTTGAGGGGGCCAGCATGAATACAAATAAGCTAATGCAAAATGTCTCCCAAGATAATTTCCGGGGTTGTGTGGAGAGCCGTTATGGGAGAGAGAGGTATTCCAAAAAGGCCTATTCTTGGGGATGATTCTTGAGCTAAGTATTGAATATTGGGGATTCTGGGAGAGAAACTTCAGGTAAATCAGTATTTGCCATTTCCAAGTCTTGTTAATGGGCTCAGCTTTCACTTGAAAATTTCTATATTTTTCTTCCTAGCCTTTTCTGAGGTGATAATACAGCACACTTGAAAGAAGTTTATTGTACCCTTTAAACAATCCCCCAAGGCTTCCTGCCTCCTCTGGCCTGGACTAAAGGGACTAGGAGAAAGGCTGGGCAGTTTATATAATTTGCCTTGCAGCATCCCTCTTCATTCCCCACCCCTCTTCCCCCTCACTATGGGTCTTGGACAAGACTGAGATTTGTCTTCACTGACTAATGAAGGCATCCCTCTCCTTTAAAGGTTTCTGGAGCCCATGTGTACTCCTAGTCTTACTAACAGTTCCCCCTCCCCCAATTACACAATATCCTATTCAGGCAATACTTTAGTCCCAGACTTTCTCCGTGCATTTTCACATTTCTTTTTCTTTCCCTCTCTCCCAAAACAAAACAAAATGTGCAGGTCAAGCTCTGTATTAGGTTATTTCTCTGGTAGATAGACTAGACTAATGGAGGTTGAGGGTTAAGGAATATACTTAATGGTGGGATTTTCAGGTCTTCTAGCTGGTTGACATGGAAAGATCATGTGTGGTACAAAATCTCATTCAATCATTTGCTACCTACTTCCTTTAAAGTGGAACCTCCCTGGGTTATACTAATCAACTAGTTTCAGCTAAGGGCCTACTTTAGGTCAGACTGTCTCAAAGTCATTGATCCTTGCTTTGTCTTTTACTGCCTCGAAAGACTAGGGATTTTATGGGGAGCTAATCCTTTGGGCAATAGAAGGGAGGGTATGTGGTCTATTGAGGCCCTAGTCTCTGGGCTTTATGGCCTTGAGGGTATCGAGAGGAATAGGAGTTGTTCCATTGTAGGGACTGAAGCCCAAAGAGAAGCACTTAGACCGAAGTATTCCTTTATGGGGCTTGACTGAATGCCCACTACAGTGGGAAATTTAACCCTTCCTAAGTCATTCTCTCCTCCCCCTCCTTTGCTTCTCTTTACCTGTACCACATTTGACTGTCTCTTTGTGAATGCTTTCTTTCAAGGGAATTTGCATTTGCTGTTGATCTCTGTCCCTGTGTGAGGGACTACTGGATCCTGGTATGCTCCCTATCTTAAAATGAGGAAGCAGCCTCAAAGTGATTGTAATTTACCTCCATAGTCGTCAGATATGGGATTTGAGAACTCAGGCTTATTATCCAAATGCAGAATTCTTTTATACTACTCCAGATGTGGCCCAGAGAAGCTTTTCAACCATATCTTTGTGAAACTTAGGGATACATTTGGAAGGGAAGGATTCTTTAATGAGGAATGCCCAGTTGTCCCAAAAGAAAATATCTCTTACATTCCTTTCTCTTGGTCTGGTCTATCATTAAAGGAAGAAATTTTTCTCCCCCTAGGCTCCTTTGCTTTACAACTCCCTCCAAAATTCAGTCTTCTTACAGAGGTGTTAGTCTAACTCAAATTAGGTTGAGCAAAAGCATACTTTTAGGATTAATTTATACTGGCTGGACCATTTATTTTGCCTGTGACTGACCTAGTCAACTGATACATTTCTTGAATAACTGCTTTTACACAATCCTTGCTAAGAATTTGAAGTCACAGAGGAAACATTGATCCTTTCCTTCCAATTAAGGAGAATATTATGACTTAATGAGGCTCTGTTGCAGCCTGATCCCGAATTTATTCTGGTACTGAACAGGGATAATTCAACACAGAACCATCCATATTCTCTCCTCTAGTTCCATTAGCCCTTTCTCTCTTTTGATCAATAAGTACACTTTTGCAAGATTTGATCTCTGTCCTTGTTTAAGCTCTATCCAAGCTGGAAACCTAGAGCATGCACTGGTTAGAAGTCATTTTCTAGGCTGATGTCCAAATAAAAAATACATCTTCCAAAGAGGAGGCCTTTTTCCCTAGTTTTTCTTAATTTGGGTCTTTCCTATTTCTACAAACACAGCCTCAGAGAGAGCTGAATTATCTTCACAGAGCCAGATCTGAGCAACTTGGTTAAGGGAAGATTTCTCTTTTTCTAAAACGCCTTATTTTTAATACCTTTCCCCTAGTCTACATGCCCCCTTCCAAATTAGTGCTTGGTCTTTTCTCTTCTTCCCTAATTCCATTAAAATTTCTTCTCTTAATTTCAGGGCTTGCTCTTTAAATAGCACTCAAGTTCTTTAGCTAAAGGATGGTCTACAAGCATTTATTAAACACTGTGTGTCCTAAACACAATGCTAAGTGGTGAGGATATAAGGAAAAGGCCAAAAAAACCATATTTTTTTTCCTTCAAGTAGTATATATTTTAATGGATGAGGCACCATGTAAATATACATACACATAAGATTTATACAGATAATTTAAAAGGCATAAGTAGCTGGGATGGGTAGACTAGAAAGAGCTTGTTGTAGAAGGAGGGATGGGAATTATGTCTTGAAGGAAGGACAGGGAAACAAAGGCAAGCTGCTTAACTTCCTCTTTATTTCTCAGATTCTTCCTCTGTAAATGAAGAGTTAGATGGTCTCTGAGGTGCTTTCCAGCTCTGTCTGGACTTTCTGTATATTATTTTCAAGATATTTAGGAAAAAATCACTACTTCAGGAGTGATAGTAAGATTGTGCCCAAGATATCTATAATGGTACAGGAAAAAAGATTTCTGATATTTATCTGTACTATGTGGGGGCAGTCTCTCTGGGCCTCAAAAAGGGTTGGATTAGATGGCCATCAGTTCTTCTACCCCCAGAGCTATGGTGCAGTATAATGACAAAACCATTGGTTGCCCTCGTATCCAGTAAAAGGGAGTTAGAGAAGTTCAAACTGGAAGATTGCTTACAAACCTATGATGAAATAGATTACCTTTCCCCTACTGAACAGAGGGGATCATGGTACAAGGTGATAGCGTTATGTTGTATCCCTGGAAGATGATATCCATGGTCCATCTAGAAAGTGAGCCAAATGGAAAGATTTTTTTGTTTGTTTGTATTTTTTTGGATAAGGGGCTGGTAGAACAGTTTTCTTCTTCCCAGATTCCCATTTTGCTGGGGCTCCTCTGATTTCTATGCAGTGCCTAGGCACGGTCCAGAATTTTGAATGTACTAAGGTTTAATAGGGAAAATTTTTGTGCTGCCTTTCTAAGCTGGGGGGAAAAACAGTCACTTAGTGGTTTGTCTGACTAAAAAAACAAGGGTCATTGTTACGGTTGATCTTAAACCTATTCCAAGGTAGTTCTAGAGGAAGGAAGCTAATTTGGATCCAGTGTGGCACTATGGAGACAGGAGAACTGTTTGAGTCCATAAGATTTCATTTTAGCAGGTAGGGAAAAGGCCTGGAGAATATGAAGAAGGCCACTGGATGGGGAATTATAAAATTTAAGGTAACTGAAAGACAGAAAGGGGTCAGTTGGTAAAGGGTTTTAAATGTCAGAGAGTGTCTTTTCTTTGATCCTGAAGGTCACAGCCACTGGAGTTCATCAGGTCAGGGAGTGATGTGCTTAGACCTGTGCTGATGGGAGTGATGGAGTGGGAAGAGATTTGAAGCAGGGAAACTCACCAGAAGAGTATTGAAATAGTCAATGTGGGAAGGTGATAAGGGCTTGTACTGAGGTAGTAGTTATGGGAATAAAGACTAGAATATACAGGAAAGGTATTGGAGAAGATAGAAGCGACAAGACATAGCAACAGGTTAGGTAAGTGAGAAGGCAAGGCTTAAAACTAGGGTGACTGAGAGGATGGTAATCTCTTCATTGCAGCATAGACATTGAAGGTAAGGAAGGTTTGGGACAAAAGAATGAGTTATATTTGGGACAGACTGAGTTTGAGATACTTTTGGGGAGATATATACACACACACATATACATTAGTGATGTGAGATTGAAAGTCAGTCAGGAAAGGAGTTAGGGCTAATGAAAAATAGATCTCAGTGGAGAGAGGGACCAGTAGGAACTTGCAGGGCTGATTGGGTTGAGAGAGGTGTTTAAGGATAGAGAAGACTTGGGTTATGTTTAAAGGCAGTAGGGAAGGAGTCAGGAGATAGGAAGAGAGGTTAGTGAGAGGAGGGTGGGGATGATAAAGGAGGCAGTTGGCAAGAGAAGAGAGGATGAGACGGGATCAAGAGTTCACCTGGATGGTGTTACCTTGGTAAGAAGGATCACTTTCGTAAGAAAGGGAAGAGGAAAGGTGAGGCTATTTATTGCCTGTGAGTTGAAGAGGTAACTAGAAAGGACTCCTATCAGATGGCCTCCATTATTTTCATGAAGCAAAGTCTTAAGCTGAGTGCAAGGGAGGAAGGGACACCATTGGAGCACTTGAGACCAAAAAGACCAAATGCAGTCATGAAGAGCTGACATCACTGAAAGGAATGAACAGTGACATCTCCATGATAAACATCTCAAACTCAGCATGATGATCTCCAGGCACTTGAGGAACTTGCCAATACTAAAAGTGGGAAGATGTTGAAAGGTTTGCCTTGTTGTAATTGCCTTGCCCAATTGGGAGTATGTAAATTTGAGGTTAATCCAAGTAGTAAGATTTCAGCTGCAGGTTAATCGAACAGCAGATTATGGGTATTTAAAGAGTTGGGGTTTCATAAGGCATGATCTGTGATGTCATTGGAGTGTTGAGAATATTACAGAGTTGACAGTAAAAAAAAAAAAAAAAAAAAAGAGTTCCTTGGGAAGGAATTCTGAGGGATTGGAGGTTATGGTGAGGATGACAGGATTATTAAGGGTCATAAGACAAAAAAATGCAGTAATAAAAGATTATGAACAGATTTTGCATTCATGAATATAGAAATGGAACCTTTGTGGGTGGTGGTCATATCAAGGGTATGGCTATCTCTGAGATAGTGGAGATGGAGTAGAGAAATAGATAGGTCATGGGGATGGAGTAGATTGAAGAACAGGGAAGTTCAGATGTTAATATATATGTTAAAGTCCCTCACCTAATATAAGGGCTGAGCCTGAAGCAGAGCTAGACTGTAAGCCGTGCAATAAACTCCTTCCCTTTTGGAAGGGCCATGCTTTCTCATTGCTACATCTGTCCTTAGAGTCAAGGTGGATGGGACAGAGGGACCACTAAAATGATCAGAAGTCCGCATATGAGTGTTGGAAAAAAGTTTATTTCTTTCTGATGAGAAAGGATACAGTTTCTGACACACAAAGCATGGTGTGAGAGAGACAGGCAAGAGATAGACACAGACTCACATGGGCAAAGGGCGTTCCCATTTTATTCCCCAACCGGAGCTTTCCTCCCCACCCTGGCTTCTTTCCCTTTTGGCTGGGGTTTCTTTAAAAAAAAAAATCAGATAAGAAAGCCTGAGGTTAGCAAATACCTAATAAGAATGTTTTCCACTCAATCCTGTCCCTGTCCCCTAGGAACTTCCATTCTATAAGGGGAAGATTGGGGCAAAGAAAAGATTTTCAAATCTGGTTACTACTCCCTTACAACACCCAGGCCCTGCCCCTAAGGAGCTTACATTCTTACATTTGGGCCTGGTGATAACCCCTCCCCTCCATCCACTACTGGGTTTCAGTTTTCTAATTTAAGTTTCATTTCTCCAACTTAGTTTTTATACTGTGGAAACCAAATCCATTTTTCACAAAGTTCAGATTCTAATCTAAAGACTCAGCACACATTATCGTTGTTCATTCCTTTCAGAAACGGCAGCTCTTCATGACTGCATTTGGACTTTTTGGCCAAGATACTGAACCACTTTGCTGTTTGCTTCTCCAGCTCATTTTACAAATGAGGAAACTGAGGAGGGTTTAGGGACTTGTCCAGGATGACAGATAGTCTGGAGGTTGGATTTGGAGGGGGTCTTCATGTCCGCGGGTGTTTGAGAGCCCAAGGCCTTAGCTCCATCCTACATCCCCAGCGAGGGCCATCCAGTCTAGTAAGGGGGAAGAGGTGGGATAGTTTTCACTTTTGGACAACTCTGATTAGAAAATTTGCTTTCTGAGAGAAACTCCCAAGTTTGCTGCCTTTTTGTCACATTTTTGCCCATTGTCACACAGCTATCTGAGGCAGCATTTGAACTCTGGTCTTCCTGATAGAGAGATGCTAATGTTAGGCTATCCATATTCCTGCTCACTTTTTATCACTTTAAGCTCCTTCATTCCCAGGAACAAAAAAATCTTCCTTTTTTCCCCCTGTAGTCTCATGTGTTCATAGGCCTAGGGTGATAAGGAACCTTAATTGTTATTCACTGATTTTGGCCATATCTGGCTGACTCTGTGTGACCCCAGCTGGGGGACAAGCTGCCGGCTGCCCAAGAAACCTTGAAGACCATCTAAGTCCAACTCCCCCATTTTGCAAATAGGGAAACAGTCTAAAAGAAGTGAACTGAATTGATGAAGATCACAAAGGTAGGAGTGGCAGGACCAGAATTTGAACCCAGAATTACTAGATATTGGGATCATTCAGGGATGCATGTTGCCTCCTAAAATGAATATAACAGCATGGTCACAGGCTTTAAAATACCTTGCGTCCTTTGATCCAATTATCACCTGTGGGGGAGTCGAGTAAAGAAAATAAAATCTCTTCTATTCCCTTCAGGGATGGGAGCTCTTACAGGATAAGTAGGACCAGCATTATTGGGCCCATTTATAGATGAAAAAACTGTCCAGGAAATGAGACTCAACTCTGGAGCCACTCAGGGCTGAGACAGGAATCCAGCCTTGCTGATTTCTAGTTCAGGTCCCTTTCCAGGATACTGAATCTCAGTACCAGTACATCTGTATGTTTGTATCTCTCCCCTTCCTTCTGTCCTATAACTTGTGTTTATTTTCTCTGCTTCTGCTAATGCAATTACCAAAACTGTTCTATTATTCTTGCTGATGCTCAAATAGGGAAAGAAAGAAGAAAACAAGCATTTATTTAAGCCCCTAATACATACCAGGCACTTTGCAAATATTTGCTCTTCATAAGAACCCCAAAGTATTTTCTCTTGTCCCCATTTAATAATTGAGGAAACGGCAGACAGGTAAAAATGACTTGCTGAGGGTTGCCCTGCTAATAAGTATCTGAGACTGGATTTAATAATGATAGCTAACATTTATATGGCATTTCCGATGTATCAGGCACTGTGGTAAGGGCTTTACAATTATTATCTCATTTAATCCTTACAACAAGCCTTCAAAGTAGGTTTTATTATTATTATCTCCCTTTTATAAATGAGGAAATTGAAGCAAACTGGTTAACTGACGTGACCAGATTCACACAACAAGTTGATGTCTGAGGCTGGATTTGAACTTGGGTCCTCCTGACTCCAGGCCCAGTATTCTATCTGCTGAGCTGCCTCTGGGAGCTAACCAGTTCACAGTCACTGTCTTCTCCCCTATAGTATCATCAAGAGATTTGTCCGAATTTTTAAGTACTTTTACGGCCTTCGGTTGGAAACGAAAGGTGAAGAGAAACTGCATGAGGACAAGCCATGCGTCATCATCTCCAATCATCAGAGCATTCTGGATATGATTGGTAAGCGGGGTCCCTGCTGGATTCTGGATTAGGGGTGGGAAGGCTTACGACTGCCTTAGAAACCACTGGTGTAGTTCACTTCTCCCCTGGCTTGAGGGGGGAGCCTGTGCCCGGGGGGTGGGGGTGGAAGTTGGCTCACTGGAAAGGAGCCATGATAATTTGGATTGGTTTTCTTGAGTCTTTGTATACACGGTTTGTAATGGGTACCCTGGCCTTCCAGGTCAAAGATGCTCTTAGATCATGGAAAGGGATGGGAAACCATTTTTAAGTTGTATATTTCATTTCATCACTGATGATTTTATTTGGGATTTCTTCTCATTTTACTTATTTGATCAGATTTGTTGAGTTCGTTACTAAGTTACTCATTTGGGGGCAGTTAAGGGGCGCAGTGGACAGAGCAGCAGCCCTAAAATCAGGAGGACCTGAGTTCAAATTTGGCCTCAGACACTTAATGCTTTTTAGCTGTGTGACCCTGGGCAAGTCACTTAATCCCAATTGCCTTGGGGGGGGGATAATAATTTAAAAAAATTATTCTTTTTTTTAAAAAGGCCTCCTTAGGGTCTAGGTACACCCTCTGTGAGGCTTTAGGCTTCTCTTACTACTCCATATAATCTGCACCTGGCCAGTCTGAATTACTCAGCATTTCCCAAGATCTCCTGTGTTTTCCTATTATCTCCATAGCATTGTTCATTCATTCTGCTGCCTCTGCCTCTGCTAATTTGGAGGTGGCCCTCATGGATGGGTTCGCTGCCCCGAGGACCATCTAGGGTGGGGTGGTCTTTCCCTTTTATCTCCCTCTGACTCTTTGCTGGTCTTAGGTCTGATGGAGATCCTTCCAAGAAACTGCATCCAGATCGCCAAGCGGGAGCTACTTTACACGGGCCCTGTGGGCCTAATCATGTATCTTGGGGGTGTCATCTTCATCAACAGAAAGCGGACAAGCACAGCCATGTCAGCGATGGAGGAAGTGGGAAACATCTTGGTTCAGAAGAATGTGAGTCTGGCTTAGTGTCAAAGGTGCGGTAGGGGTCCCCTCCAAGGGGAAGCTGGGGCATGGCAGGAACCTGGAAATGTCTTCCTAGAAGTTCAGACCATTGGGATCTAGTTCTGACTCTAATGCTAACTCGCTGTGTGGTCTTAGAAAAATTACAGAAAGATCCTCATTTTCTCTGACATGTGCTCAAGGTGAGTGGGAGTGACTTTATCAGAGATGCTGTGGAGGGGATTCCTGTGCAGGAGTGTTGGGCTGTTTCAAGGCTAAGATTCCAGGGAATGATATCAGAGATAATTTTTCCCCTCTTTTTTCTTTCCCTCCTCTCTGACAGCTGAAAGTGTGGATTTATCCTGAGGGAACACGGAATGGAAGTTATGACCTTTTGCCATTCAAGAAGGGAGCCTTTTATCTGGCTGTCCAGGCCCAGGTGATGCATTTGGGGACAAGTTGGGGAAAGGCTTCCTTCAAGAGCCATTTTCGGGGAAGGGGCGAGGGGAGGAATGAGACCGGCAGGGTGATCTAGTCAGGATTGCTTTTGTCTTTGCATCTCCAGTCTCTAGCTCAGCTCCTGATACGTAGTACTTAACAAATATTTGATCGATGGACAAAAGGGAATTGACTTTTCTTCCTCTACCCACAACCTTCAGATCTAGAACTTTATTCCTGGTTAGGTCAGAGTAGTCACTCAATACTTCCTCTAGGAGTAAGACTAGGAAGCCATAGTGAAGGAAGACAGTGGCAGAAAGCATCTTAATGACAGGAAATGAGAAAGAGGGAGTTCAAGACAAGTGACTTCAGTTTTATTCTGTAAAATAAAGCAATTGTGGAAGGATTGCCTGGCATAAACATTTACAAAGTGCCCACTATGTGCCAGGCACTCTGCTAAGTGCTAGGGTTACAAAAAGAGACAAGGCATTCCCTGCCCTCAAAAAGTTCACAATTTAATGGGGGGGGGGAGACTGTGTAAGCAAGCAGTAATCTAACTAGGAAATAATTAACGAAGGGAAAACACTAGTAAGAGCTCTGAGAAAGGCTTCCTGAAGAAGATTAAGGTCTTTCTTTGGTTAAGACTTAAGGAAGCCGGGCGGCTGAAAATGAAAAGGGAGTGCATTTCAGCATGGGTAAAAGGGTAACCAGATAATACATCCTGAATAGAAAGATGGAGTGTCTTGTTCTGGAACAGAGAGAAGACCAGTGTCATTGGCTCTAGGAAGGGCTTTAAATGCTAGGTAGAGGACTTTGTATTTGATTCTGGCAGCAATAGGGAGCCATGGGAGTTTATTGAGTAGAGGAGTGAGATGGTTGGAGCTGTGTTTTGGGGAAAATGATTAGAGTGGGGAGAGACCTGAGACAAGCAGCTCTGTGAAAGCCAGGGCAGTAGTCTCGATGTGAGTTGATGAGGTGGGGCACCTGACTGGTGACAGTGTCCCAGGGGCCATGGGGGATGCATACTCGAGGTGTTTCAAAAGTAAAGTGGGCGCACAGATTGAATATGTGGTGAGAGTGGCCAGTGCATCTAGGGCTGAAGGAGTAGGAGGGGTGTTGCCCTCTCAGTAAGAGGAAAGGTACAATATGAAGCAGCAGGCAGGTACGATTAGATGGGAGCGTCTCTTTCACGATCGCTCTTCCCTGCAAATGGTAAAGATAAAAGTTGAACCAGGTTCCACTGTTCCTCGTTCCTGATGTCCAGAAGCTCCTTAAGTAGGACTCTTCGCCTTGCCCTGGCTCCCAGCTGTTCCAAAAAGAATCTTACAATAGTAGACTCCATTTTTTAGCTTTGTTTTTTTAAAGCCCCTTTGGCTGACAGCTGTTGGCCCTGGGGCTTCTGCAGTGAGAAAAGCTTTTCTGTAGAAAGCAGGGGGTGTTTCTGAAGGCACTAGGAACATTCAGGCAGACATGAGGTCTAGAAATGGCATAGATATCACATGATCTCAACCACCTCCTCCACATCCTCCGCTGATGATGGAGGAAAAACTCAGATGAGAAGTGGGTAGGCTGGGTAGTGCTTGGGTTTTATTTGGCAGACTGGGTGGCTGGCTTAGGCGTTCTCAGGCTTATCCCTGGAGGAGGGGGAGAGACTTCTAATTGGGCTGTCCCCTGGGCCTGGGGCCAAGGGAGTGGCCCTGGGCCAGAGGGAGACCTGCCACGTTTGGGAGAGCCCCATGGTTTAGCCCGGCATATTCTCACTGTGGCTTGTTTGCCTCACCCCAGGTGCCAATCATTCCTGTGGTGTATTCGTCATTCTCTTCCTTTTACCAGCCAGAGAAGAAACTCTTCACATCAGGTATTTCATGTCACTGTACATGTGAATGTGGTTCTCTCTTGTATTTCCTTTCCTCACTCTTTCTCTTGATCAATAAGGTTGTTTTTGTTTTTATTGCACCCCCCCATCCCAGTGATTATAGAAAGATTTTTGCCCTTCCACACGCCCAGGCCAGCCTGAGTCTTTCACTTGGAGAAGAGTGAACCCCAAATTCCTTTTGGGATAGTAGAATAAGTTCCCCCTCATTTTACAGATGAGGAAGTGGAGGCCCAAGAAAGGAAGGACTTGAGCTTGTCCAAGGTCCCACAGCTGGTTACAGTAGGGGTGGGATTAGATCTCGCAAACTCCCAGGCTGGTGTTCTTTATGGATGGTATTTCTTGGTTGAGCCTCCTGGGTTCTTGAAGCTTGGCTCAGAGGTTTACTCTACAGCTAAAAGGATTAAAAAAGACTGTCAGACCTGCCTTCCCTTAGAGCTCTAATACCAGAGGCACAGTATTGATCTGCTATTGGCAATATCTAGGGTACCGGTACCTCTGCACCAGCTTCCTGCGAGCATTCTTGTGCTTGGAATCCTGACTTTGCATAGCCTATGCTAGCTACTTAATTCTGCCCGCAGCTTTCAAATAGGTGAACCATAACCAGGATTCAACAGATAAAAAAAGTCGAGTCCCTTGTGTTTTAAAAGGAACAGCAAGAATTGAGTGGAACAGAATTTTGGGTGCTTTAGGCCCCATTCAGCTAAAGCATTTTTCATACTCATCTGAAAACATCCTTGGGAAGGTGGCAGTAGGGCCAATGCAGATAAGGAAGCCAATAAAGATTTGATCTTTCCCAGTGTAAGGAGCTTGTATTAGTCAAGTGTAACATAAGACCTTCTTGGCCCAGAATTCAAACCAGTGACATGTGGAACAACTGACGGAGGTTTATTTTTCTTGGGCTTGGGGTACTGAGGAAAATCAAGGAAGCCCCTGGTCCAGATCCCTAGAAGCAAAAAGCCCTTGGAGATATTGGACCCTTGGGGGAGAAGATGTTTGCGTTGGATGGCCTCACACATCCACTCCTTTTAGTGTGGCTTAACACCTTTAAGTAGACCGTCTGCCTGGGGATCGGGTCAAAGGCTAGTCCAGGGAAAGGGGCATCTGTCCTTCGTGTCTGACCAGACTGTAAGCTGCTCCTCACGTGGCTCAGTCTCCTCTGTGTAGGCGGGCTAATGAGCTTGGGCCGGGGAGCTCAGGGCTGGGCTTGACTTGGTATCTAGCTGTCGTGACCTCCCATGACAGGAGAACACTGGGGGGGGTCTCAAGTCTGGCACCAGGACCTGCAGGGAGATGAGTGGGTGTGACCGTGTCCCAAAGGCCCCTAGGTGTAGAAGATTCCGCGTGACTAAGGAATTTTCTAAGGAGGCTCTGGCCTCTGCTAGGTCAGGCAGACAGGGATAACTGTACAATATCCAGAACAGCTGCCGTCCTTTCTGGAGACACTCAGGGGGTGGGGGTGGAGAGAAATCATGGGCCCACGCCACTGGCAGGAGCACTGGAAGGGGCTCTGGTGCCACAGAAAAGCAGAGCATCCCCTTTCCTTGTTTCTGTGGCCCGAGGGTAAACGGGAGGAAACCAGACCTGAAGCCGGGTCCGTTTCTGGGGAGCTCCAAAAATAGCCTTGGGGGGGTTGCCTTGCCACAGCTCCTACCTAGGGGGACTCTAAATATCCCTTCCATCATGGCATCTGTGCTCATGTGATTTGTGTACCAGGAGTAAGAGTTACGTTACCTTGGATGACTTCTCCCTCTGCCAGCCTCTGCTTTGTGAATCACTCTAGTACCCAGCCACAATATTCCGAGGTTTTTGTTCCCGTGGTGCCAGCAAAAACTAGGTAGAAGGCGCTGGGGTGCCGGTTTTAGAAGGAGGGGGCCGTGCTTCCAGTACGAGAACAGCCCCCGGGACCTGTTTGGTCGCATACAGGGGGTCCCTGCGGTGTGTTAGGGAAGGACCTGACCCTGAGGCACCAGAATGCATCTAGGTCAGCTGGACAGCAGTGCCCGCAGCAACGGCAGGACCCATTTCTCTCTCACCTTCTTGTTTCCAGGAAAGATCAAAGTAGAAGTGCTGGATCCAATCAAGACAGAAGGCATGACGGTGGATGACATCCCCCAGTTGCTAGAGACCTGCCATTCTCTCATGAGAGAGACGTTTTTCAGAATATCTGACAAGCTGAATGAAAAAGGGACCAATGGCCCAACCTCGCAGCCTGTGCAGTAGCCCTAGACACCATCCCCTGCCCGTCTGCCCAGGGTGAGAGGATGAACAGAGGGACCTCCCCTTTCTGTTGCCAAATGTCATGGTTTCCACCTCCCTGGTGCTTCCCTTTGGCTTTCATTCTGGGTCACCCTTTCGAGGGGCTCCGGTCCTTACCAGCCGTGAGTGTGGCTTCTATTTTACACCTTTCTCCCCGTGAATCCTCCCTGCACTTGGTCTCTGAGCCATCCTCTCTTTTATCCCACATGCTGAGCACTGAGGTCCTGGGCTGAGTGCCCCTTACAGGAGAACCAGATTGCCATCTCTCTGGAGTTTGAATGAATGACTTGGGGAGAGTGGGGGGAAGCACCTGTATTTGGGGGCTATACGGTCTGTCTTGTTGGCATTCAAGTTATACCCTGCCCACTGGTGCCCAGCTCGGGCATTAGGAACAAACTCCCCAGACTCCCATTGGCACAGCAGGTATGAAAATGCCCAGCCTTCTCCTTCCTCGTTCTCTGAGCCTTTCTGTCTCTTAATGCTCGAGTCCTGGTACTGCTCTGGGGAGCTGCAGAACCCCCTGGATAGACAGGCAGCCTTTGCTGCTGACAAAGACCGCGACCCTCTTTGGCACTGCTTGAATTCCCAGAAACCTAAGCGAGAGGTGGTAAAGCCGAGTCCTTAAATCCTTGCCCGCTGTTCCTGGCCTATGGACATGGAGCCTTGGGTGGGGGCTGGTTTATGCTCATATCCTTACATCCTAAGCCAGGGAGCAGAGTTCAGAAGGTTCTCCTTGTGTATAAGGAGACCCTGCTGCTTTACAGACTGATGGAGGAGAAAAGTGAGAGAATGGCCTGAGCCAGGGAGCTTCTGGAACTAGCAGCCCGGCCTCGGAGCTGCCCTCTGAGCACCAGGACGAGGGGGGAGTTCCCACACCCAGTAGGGTGATGGCTGTGCGAGGGTCGGAGGTCAGCGGATAGCTCGGGACTCTTCCCAAGCTAACTTTAGTCAGCGGGCCAAAGGAGAGAAACTGATGGGAGTCTCTGATAGCAGAGACTACGAGCTTGCACCCTGGAGGGAACAAAGTCCAGGCCTTCGCCCCTTTGCCGGGGCCACAGTGGCGGCTTCCCTGTCAGCCTGCCGTTCTGGTCCACACGTGCAGGGAGATGCACTGAGGTCACGGTTCCGGGGATCTGGGGTTGCCAGGCAGCCCCTGGGGGTGGTCTTCCAGGCTGAGGGAAAGGGCTGGCACTCTGGGGCTCCTCTGCTGCTTGTGTTTCACAGAAGCCCTCCAGGGCTCACCATCTTTCCTCTTGTAATCAGTGTTTACAGAGAAGAATAGTAGCAACTTGATTATCTTGGGGAGGGAAAGTTGGAGCGTCTCGCTCTAAGTAATCTCAAGTTAAATCTATTAGATTGTTATAGTAGCACTTTTACTGGGGGGAGGGCAGAGCCAGAGAAATTGAGGTGGGGGAAGATGAGGGGAGATCCCGGGCTCTTGCAGCTCTGGGAGAACAAGTGGGATCCGCAGCTGCCTGGGGGGTTTCTGTTGGAAAAGTGCTTCTGCTGGTCAGGTCTAATATTGTGAAAAAATGTATGCTTGATCTAAATTGCACAATTTTTGTTTTTCATAAAGCAATTATTTGAAAAGCTCTTTGAGTTTCACTTATTGGGGGACAGAAGCTTGGGTTTGGATTTGCCCCTGTGGCTCTTCACGTTTCTCTGGGTCCAAGGCGCAACGGTGGGTTTGAGCGGTTCCTGGTGGGGTTTTTATGACCAGAGGCCAGTCCCAGAACCCCAGAAAGACGGCCCGTCGTGGGTGGGTGATGCCAGACTGAAAAACTCGCTGGGCCTCTGACTTCATTGGTATGTGGGGAATGAGAGGAGTACCCCAATTCAGGTATTGCCTCCTCAACAGCCTGGCATCTTACAGCTTCCTAGGGCCCTGATCGGTTCAGGGGCCGGCCCAGCTTCCCCATCTGCATGTTGCAGAGATTTGTCCAGATCTTCCTGACTGTCCACTGAGCCTCCATAAATGTGCCTCTGACACAGGCTGGCTTTGGGACCGAGTCACTTCTTCTCTGTGGTCTGGACAAGTTTCAGGTTGCAGAGAAGGTGCTGACTTTAGTTGGGAGGAGCTTTCCCACCAGGAAGCTCCCTCTGCCCAGGAAATCCCGAGTCCCAACCCTGTTCTATCCGCCGTCCCTCTGTGGCAAAAAGCTCTGCACGGCCCCCTCCCGCTTTAGAGGAGGTGGGCACGGACCATTCGGGCACAATCCTCTCGCTGGTGATGCCGGCAAAACCACGCAGGCTTAAACGCCGGAGGCCTTGTCACTCCTTAAAGTTTACATTTGGGAAAAGTGACTTCAGTTCGTTATTCCTGACTCGGCCGTCTCCTGGGAGAGCAGCACCTGGGATCTGGAGAGAGATGCACATCACTTCTCTGTTGGCAGAGGGACCAGACTTGGGAGACCGGCAGTTCTTGCAGTCCTTTGTGCCCTCTCTTGTTGGTACGGGACGGGAGCCTGAGAAGTATACCCAGGGTGCACAGCGTTTAACGGGGATCCCTCCCAAAGGGCTGTTTTTCAAAAGACGAACCTTTAACTTAATGCCCCACCCATAAAGAACCCCCCTGTGTAAGACTAAACCTTGGTGTGACCCATTAGCCAATAAGTACTTATTGAGCGCCTACTACCAGCTGCTGGGCTAGGAACTGAGATAAAAGTTAGCTAGACCTCGCCGTGCCCCCTCTGCAAAGAAGCAAATTCCATCTGTTGATATTAAAGCTTCCAATTGGATGATTTCTTCAGGGGCTTTTAGCCCATCAGATGCATGAGCTGATGCTTGTCATGGAGACGATATTGTAAGGCTCCTGGCACTTAGTAGGCACTTAAATGCTTATTCTTCTCCCTCTTTCTCCATCTGTGTAATACTTTGAGATTAAAAACTATTTACGTGTTGTCTTAGTTGATCCTCATAAAACACTGCCAGGTAAGGAATAACTACTATTACCCACTCTTAGCCTAGATGGAGTTCAAACACACAACGAGTAATTGTTGGAGGAAGGACCTGTCTCCTAATTCTAAGTCTCAAATTCTTTTCCAGGATGTTGAGCTTCCACTCTTTGGGAGTGATAATTAACAGTAAATATAATTGATCACCTTGCTAGATCCCCAACAGCTTTGATGTTCTAACAATCCCATGGGAAGGGCAACAACCATCTCTCAAGAGAACCAAGCATGAGAGCTCCTGTCCCCCACATCTTAGAGTAGCTAAGGAAAATCTTTGAAATGGGGGGTGGGGAGGTTATAATTTTAGCATGTATTTTTACTTCATGGTTGTAGTCTCAGGAAATACCAGGTCTCA
Source organism: Sminthopsis crassicaudata (assembly GCF_048593235.1). NCBI lineage: Eukaryota > Metazoa > Chordata > Mammalia > Dasyuromorphia > Dasyuridae > Sminthopsis > Sminthopsis crassicaudata. The sequence goes on from NC_133618.1 coordinate 508,242,062, forward strand.
TTTCTTCCTTATGTTTTATTCCCTCTACAAACAAGCACTTAGCTCTTACTTTATTCTAGGATATAAAAATTTAAAATGACATTCTCCCTGTTGTCCTGAGTGTGTATTCTATGCAGGCAAATAAGTCTGAAGCCTGGTAGGAAGCAATAGGGACAAAGGCTTTCCTTAGAAAGGAGGAGAGCCTTGTGATGAGCAGAAGCTTCTTAGCCTTGGTTGCTTAAGACAAGGAAGGTCCTACCAGAAGATAGCCAAGCTGCTTCTGAATCAGAGGGGTCAGTCCTGGAGAGGAGCTTGGAGCTCCTCTGCCCTGAAGACTAGCTATTTGTGGGGAGTTCTTCCTTGTGCCAGGGCCTGGGGGGTTGTAACCGGACATACAAAGAATGAAACAACTCCTGCTTTGGTGGGGCTTAATTACATATCTAAGTCTGTGTGGAACAAATGTAAACTCTATGGCACTGACAAAAGGAGAGGTTTCATTTAGACCAGAGGTGAGGAGCAGCTGGCCATACAAGGACGGCAACATTTCTAAGGCATCCACAGGGAGTGACAAGCTGCACCTGCCCATTGCTTGAGTTCTACAAATTGATAATTTTGTGTAACAATGTAAATACCCAAGCGGCCCTTGGTACAAAAAGATAAGGTACCTTAGGTAGAAGGTAGAGTTTTGTGCTAAAGGGAAAGGGGTTCTTTGAGGCAGAGATGAGATCTACACTCTAGGCTTGAGGAGTGGATGTAAAAGCATAGTCGTGTGGACCAGTTTGGCTGGTTTGTGGAGTATGGGAAAAGGAATGATGTATTGTGAGATTGGAAAGAGTGTTTTGGTTTGTTAAACTACCTAAGAGGGAATTTGTACCTGATCCTAGGGAGCCACTGGAGTTCATTGAATAAGGGTGTGGCAATCAGATCTTAGCTTTGGCAGTTAGGAAAATCAAACTGACCTGAGGGCAGGGAGTCCAAAAGTTCATAGATCTCAGATGGGATAATAAAGTGACGGGGGAAGACTTTTCCTGGCTTATCCAGCTTCCTCCTCTCCAAAATCTGTCCATCCCATTACAACTTTGTCTCCCCAGGTCAGCTCTCTCATCTTAAGCTTCCTTTGGAGAGAGGCGAGTGTCACCTCCCACAGAAAGTCCTGGACCCAATGAGCTGGTTCCATTAGTACTTGGGTCTGTATAGTAGGTAATGTAAGTAGCAACTGACAAAGCAAAGAAAGGATTAGGAAGCTTGGGATGTCCTGGCTTCCTGTGGGCTCAAGTCTTAAAAACAAGAAAGCGAAGTTTGCATTGCCAGTGTCTGATAATTTATGCAGCAATCTAGGGAGGATCTAAAATGTGGTGAGCATAGGCATTTTCACTGTGGAATTCCCTCTGCTAATTCTGATCCTTACTCTATGAACTGACCAGAGGTCCTCACGCTTTTTAAACAGGGGCCAGTTCACTGTCCCTCAGACAGTGTGGCTCCAGATGTATGGGTATATAAAATAGGTATACAGACCACTGATGACAAGTCACAATTTCAGGACCCCCACATTGTGTTAGGAGACCCAGCTAGGAATAAGTTGTCATTGTAGGGCATTGTACTTGTCATCTATTCCAATTTCTTGGCAGTCCGCAAAGCCTACGGGTACCTTCTCAGAATGCTTTAAAGGCATAAAGTCAAGTACATAAAATTACAAGGAAACCAGTGATGTTAAAGGTATAAGGTTTTTTTTTTTTTTTTCCAATTGGTGGATCCCTTGCTGAAATTCACAGATCCTGAAGCTCTGTGTCCCCCGAGTTAAAAATCTGATCTAGACCAGTCCCCAGGAACTGCACCTGCAGAGACTGACCGAATAGTAGGTTGAGAATTGGAAAGGAATTTAGAGATGGCGTCCAGCCCCTTCATTTAACAGGCTCACTGGTTTTGCCCCATCACTAAGCTAGCGGGTATCCTGAGGCAGGATTCAAACCCAGCACTACAGCACTCCACAGCCTGGCTTCTGCCCAGTGTCACTAAGTAACAAGCGGCAGAGCCAGGATTCTAGCAGACCCAGCCAAAAGCCAACGGGCTTGGGTTACCACGGGGCTGTGTTGCCTCCTGAGACCTGCGGTTTTAAGTGACTACCCATGGGGGGGATTTGAACCGAGACTCTCCATGAGGCACTGATGCTTTTTAAAAGCCCTTCATTTAATTTTTGGCTTAAGCCGCTCATGGCTTGGAGAACACCTGACTGAAAATCCTCATTCTGACAAATTGCCTGTGACTACAGGGATATCATTTCATCTCTAGTGGAATGACCAAACTTGAACCACATTTCTTGTAGGCTTGTGGTGACGAAAGTGATTTATAAAGGATAAAAAGGAGAGGAAATTAATTTTTGTGTCAAATTTCTCATAAGAGTTTTTGATAAACAATTTGTGAGTATAAATGAGTCATGTGCGAGTCTTTGTGACCACTTGAGGTTTTCTTGTCACAAATCCGGTGGAGGTTGGTTGGCCATTTCCTTCTCCAGATCATTTTACAGAAGAGGAAACTGAGGCCGACCAGGTTGAGTGACTTGCTGGCTCCAGAGCTGGCACTTCCTGCACTATCTGGCTGGTGTGTGTATGCATACACATAAATGCCATATATCTGTATATCTAGATACGTAACCAAAGGCAATTATTGCCCAAGATAGAAGTTAAGGGTTCTCCAGAAGAAATGCAAACTTAAACGTATGAAAAGATTCCTATAGGTGAACATATAACGACACACTTTGTGACAGTTCAGGATTGGAAATGAAGGAGATGCAGTCAGGTGGAGAATGGCTAAATAAAACATATATGAATGTTATGGAATTTTGCTACTGTGCTGTAAGAGATGACTATAAAGAAGCCTGGATTTACACAATTTGCACGACCGTGAAATGGAAAGAACCACCACACAGCCAGCGAAAGTGAATGTTGGGAAATTACACAGAAGCAGGGGGCTTTCAGAGAAGAAATAAAAGCCCTCTCCCTTCCTCTGGAGAGGCGGGAGGTCCAAGAGTGCATTGCACATATTACAGATTTTTTGGATGTTTTGATCAGGTTTTTTGTTTTGTTTTTTCTTTTAAAAATTAAAAATATTGTCATACGGGATAGCTTCCTGGGGTTGGAAACGGACATACAGGGAGAAGTTTCACTTATGTTTTTTAATAAAAGGTAGCGATAAAAATTTATGAAGGAGAAAGGGACGTGAGCCGCCTTATCCTCTCCTTTCACTGACCTTTTGAAGGAAGTAAGACATTTTAGGACAGACAGAGGCCCAGGAGATTTAGGGTTGTGCAGACAGTTGACCCAGAGTTCTTGACAGCTGGACTCCAAGAAAGTGAAGTTTGCATTGCCAGTGTCTGATAATTTATGCAGCAATCTATGGAGGATCTAAAATGTGGTGAGCATAGGCTATGTGCCCACTTGCCACATGCGCGGGACGGGACCGGGTTCTCTTTGGTGAATCTCCTCGTTGCCCTGCGCTCCGGAGAAGGCTGGCCTGGCGATACTGCCCCGTGTCATGTTCGTGCCCACGGTCCTGTGGGTAGCCATGCAGTAGTGTGTGGCGGGAAATGGCCCCAAAGCCTGGCACAGGGTCGTGCTCCAGTGGGCTCGGACTTCCTCTTCCCCGGCCACAAAGGGACGTCGGTCCCGAGGTAGGCTGGACGAAGAGGGCCGTCCCACCGCAGCCGGGCAGCTTCCTGTCTGCCAGCTTTGAGTGAAAGAAAGCATTGCGAGGGTCAGTCAGGCCTTGCAGGAGACTGACGAGAGCAGTGTTTGAAGGCCAGGGGCCGCAGGATCCGGTTATATTTGCACTCGCTCACGGCAGGTTGATAAGACTGGTTTTTATTTTGACAAAGGTTAGATTGAACATTGAACAAATACTGGTTTCTGGGTGGGTCGGTCCAGGGAGACACACATTTTTCCCCGGGCCCTGCTGC